>NW_013666923.1:19110-32518 GCF_000517525.1 Limulus polyphemus
ATTGTGTCTTCTTATTGACAGTACACAGTATCGTTAATAATTGTGTCTTCTTATTGACAGTACACAGTATCGTTAAATCTTGTGTCTTCTTATTGACAATACAGAGTATCGTTAAATCTTGTGTCTTCTTATTGACAGTACACAGTATCGTTATAACTTTGTTCTTTATACAATTTTTGCTTTTTTAAGGGGTATTCTCAGCTAGTATAAGTAACGATTAGGTCAAGAAAATATCTCTCTTTTTAAGTTTCGAGGCTTAGCAAACAATAAAACCAGAGATGTAAATAAATAAAACCATGTAACCTAAAGGTCAGGATTTTAGCTTAAGTTTTTAATTTAATTTTATATACGAAAAATTCAAATCTAATAATAGTTTTGGAGAATATATCAAATATATATATATATATATTCAGTGTGAGAATATACTTTTATAGCAATGGCTAAAAATATATTTAAAACTGAAAAAAGTGAAATGGAAATATTTCCGTTTACTGTAACACATTTAGATTTCTTATGAAGTGTAGCTGAGACCAGTTGAGATTCTAACTCGTGACTACTTATCGTACAGGTCAGGTGTTTTAAATAATTAACTCTTGAATGTTTTATGTTTCATTCTCATTTCCTTGGTTGATATTAAGGACAGAATTTGGCAAGGCTATTGAACTCTGCTTGTCGATTTATAAATCTCAGACTCCGATATGATAGAAGTATTAAGTACATAACACAATTGTAACGTTTGACAGAAGTTTCAAGCGTCTGCTCATATCTACGTAAATTCTAAATCTTAGTAAATCATTTTAATTATTGAAAATAGTAATTATACAAATGTACTTCTGATTTCAAACAACTATACATATTTATGGAAATTCAAGTAATTACATAACCATTTTTCAAATGTAGTGAAGACACAATAAAATAAAATTAATTTTTTGGTTTAATCATCTTCTTATGTTTATGAAAATTCCTTATGGTATCATAATGATTTTTAATTGTTTAATAAGAATTAAATAAAATCTATTTTTGATAAAGCGTCATCTTGTATTGTGTTGCAGCGACGTGATGTACCCTCGGCCAACTGTGCAGTTGAAAATATTATTGACGTTTCTGGTATCTCAAGTGTTTGCTCATATTTTTCATATCAATATGGTTTTTAAATTACCAATTTTAATTAGACTAAATAAATGAAAAGCATAAAATCTGATTCTGTAAAAATACCATTTAAGAAAACCAAATCTGCATTTAATGTGATTTTCATCACAAATCTCAGCCCATTTAGTACTGTATTTTTGTTGATTTAATATTTTGGTAGCCTATGGGCTTTATGCAGTGGACTGTATTATTTAAAACAGTACTGAGTTCATTAGTATATCAAATTTGAAGCCTACCAGTGGCACAGCGGTATGTCTGCGGACTTACAACGCTATAAACCAGGTTTCGATACCCGTGGTTCGCAGAGCACAGATAGCCCATTGTGTAGCTTTGTGCGTAACTTCAACCAAACAAAGAAACAAATTTGAAATACTTGAGTTCAACAAATGACAAGTGCTACTGTAATTTATCGCCTATATCATTTGTGGGTAATCATATGAACAAGTATTGAAATGACTCTCATTATCCTGTGACACCAAAATAAGCGGATTTCCAAACCTTTAGCGACATGCTTATTATATCGGCATGTACGAAAAGTTGCTTCAAAGCGGCAAAAGTTGTAGTACAACTTTTGAAGCGCCACTCCCTCCACGTGATTTGATAAATCAGAAGTAAAATAATGTAGGTCAAAGAAAGTCGCTGTGCTTTGTTTCCTGTCTGATTATCACTTCTCTTCTGTTTCCAACCACCTGTACCGATACCAGCTTGTTAACCCTAATTTACAGGTATTCTCGTTTCAAATGCACGGTTATGTGACGGGCGCACAACGTTTGTGTATTACTGCAACTAAAATATTAAAATATAGAATGAACCACATTTGTTTATACCATACACAGAGGTTATAAGGAATTTGTATGATTAAAAGAATCTTGCGGTATAAATGCTCAGCAAGTTACAAATCCTAGGTTATAAATACTCTAGCAAGTTCGTGTGTTTCAATCCAAAATGCCTCAACTACGAAGTACCGATTACACAGGCCTGCCATGGTTTTATTGTCTTGACATTTTTATACGTTCTGCAGTAATTCCTGTACGCTGAATCCAAAAATGATATCTTTTTTTTCTCCATCACGTACATATTTTTCACAAAACGTCATATGTACTTTTACATAAGTGAATCATTTTCATTGAAATCATGTCACATTTTGTTATGCTTAAAATGTTGACAACCACTGGCTATAGATTTCTCTAGACCAATCGCGACGTGGGAGTCTATTGATCGTTCTAGAACTCAAAGATAACAAACATAATAATAAAAAATGTTCTTTGTGGTAAATGAAAGAATTATGTGATCTAAGTAAGAGTGTTTTTCCCCTATTTGTAAAAAATCCTTACATTATAGAAAAAATGAATATTATTTTCGAAATCTCCGTAGCTGAATTATGGAAAATCCATTATTAAACCAGAACAACTTTTATGGAGTTTAAATTCGTAGGCATGTGTTAGTTATTATAGCCGAGATAGTTTACAATGAGTTAGGGAGTAATTATTCACAGAATGTATTACAGACTTATTACTATTGGACGTTTACGAAATTTGAGAAATATTTGAAACTCAACAAATTTCGTGTGTGAGATCTTTTAAGCTAAGCATGATCATTGCTAAGATTGAAAGGTTTACAGTTGTTAGCGCCTACTGAAAACCGCTTACTTAAGTCGTTTATTAAGAACAACAAATAACTGACACGTCTGTTTCTATTAAGTTTATAGACTATTTATAAGTTATCTCTTTATCTAAGCAATCAGTTTATTTCAATCTAAGAGTGTGATTGAAAATAACAGATCTTTTACCCTGTCCAGCTACCAACATAAAATAGTATTCACGTGAATTATTCAGTTTTAAAGTATAACACAAATCACTATGTAAGCACAAATTTTCCGTAAGTTATACAGTTCTAACTATGTAAGTACAAATGTGGGTATTGTTTGAACAGTTGCGCACGCTTTTGAGAAATGGAATCATTAATATCTTCTCTTGACTATATTTCGTATTAAAGAGAACGTGACGTTACCAAACAAAAAATGTTTTTGTTTATTTGTTTTAGCGTAAATCTACACAATGGGCAATATGCGCTCTGTCCACCAAAGGTAATGAAGTCCCGGATTTTGCTTTGCAAGACCGTAAACTTACCGCTGACCCATTGGAGAGTAAAAAAAAAGTAAATAATCGTTATGTAAAATGACCATAAGTAAAGTAGAGAACTTTGGTTAAACACTCTATCTTGTCATAACTATTTCGTCCTTGATTTTGTATTCACAGTTCCATACTGACTATTTCCTTCTCTCTAAAGACTATTATTTACAGATGCATGAAAAACTATTATTTGTTTAAATACATAGGAAAAGTTGAAAAGATAAGTATCAATCTAGGTCGTTAGTACTGCTGTAAGTACTGAAGAGATTTGAGGCTGATCGTTTACTGCAAGTTTTCCAAGGTGTGGAACAAGAACAACAATGAAAAGCCAGCAACCTTATTGACCATCGTGGCCTTAGAACCCTTACTGCCATTCAACCTTAACAGGATGAAATAAAATGATATCACATCATAACGATAATAATTATTGACAAAAAATATTTACATACTGTAAAATTAATTCCAGCACTCGCTCCCAAAAACTTGCGCAACTGCAATACAGTGTGTGTAAATTAAAAAATCAATATAATTAATATACAAAGTAACTCTGTTTTGTAATCATTAGGAAGGACGCATTATTTTGCATTTTTGTATTTAGTTCATGGTGAATTCCCGATCATTCGAAAGTACTGTGCCTCTACCAATGAGTTTATGGCAAAAGGAATGTTTCCTAAGCATTTCCGTAGTAGGACAATAGTATGGATAATTGTATAGTGGATTTGGTAAACGACGTAAACACATAAGAACATTTCGAAGAAGGAAGCCTTCTGTGTTTTACATAGAAGCGGAGAAACGCGCACAATATAGTGTTTGGGACAGCAACAGTATCTGAAACCACACCCTAAACTAATTTGAAGCAAGGCCCTAATCCATAAAGGAATGTGTTTGTTTGTTCAGACTTTCGCGCAAAGCTACATAACAGCTATGTTTATATAGCTGTCCCTAATTTTGAACCTATAGACTAGGGAGAAGACAGCTACAGTTTTAGACCACTCTTGTCTGACCGAATAGTGGGATTTAGTAGTTTCTCTAATAATGCATTAACAGCTCTCAAGTGTGGAGCGCATTTTTACGGCATTGAAACGTGAACCATAAACATTTGGATTCATAGTCTAGGCACATTAATTACTAAGTCACGCCAGGCTCTCATAAAATGAATGTTACACTTATGAAAGAGAACCCTTTGACCCCAAAAACAAATTTTGCAATGAAATAAAAAAAATAAGGATTTAAAGCTGCTGAAGTTCCACATGCCAAAGATTCACAAATTTCCAGCATAATTCAAAACTAATAACTGTTTCCTGTAGAGTGATGATCTGAGAAACTGATCACAGCAATCCCATTCGATCTTATACTTATCGAATGCGATTATAATGGACTTTTGAGTCGTTGGTTTATTTAAACATCACGTAGAAAGACAGTAGAGGGACTGTGGAATGTATGCCAAGATATGTGGGCTAAGGTTTATCTATTCATCTTTCGCAGGAGTTGTTTACAAAGGAAAATATCGAAGTCAGCACTAATGAAAAGCCATACATAGTCGTCAGAATAAGCATGATTAACGAAAGTGAATGTAGTTCCAAAGCAGCATAAGAAACCTTGAACAGCATTATTATAAATTTACGATTAATCGTCAACCTAGAGATTTAATTCTGTAAAGAATAATTAATTACAGGATTTCAGTTTTATACATCAAAATGTCTGAATAGAAAACCTTATTCTTGTGAAAAAATAAAGCGTCAGATCTTTTGTTTTGTTGAAAATAATTAATTTGTTACAGAATTCAAGTCCTAAGAAAAACTTTATATCACATTATTGCTTTGAAGTTAAATAAATAAAAGGTTACTTATTGCTAGTTTTCAAAAGAAGTAGTTTTGTATATAATTCGTTAGTTTTAAAAGTAAATAGTTCGATATTTATAGGTAGATTTGGAAGTAAATATTTCGTGCAAATATTCATTTTGAAAAGAAGTGTTTATCGCAGATTTTCAGATTTAGAAAGAAATAGTTGACTACAAAGTTTTAGTTCCCGACAAGAAAAAATATTGAAGATAAATCTAGTTTCAGAAAGAAAACATAGTGTAGGACCTAAGTATTTCATACGTAAATAATCGACCATGTTTTGTTCAAATTGACGTTTAAAAGAAATAATTATTATCTCTTTCTCTCGAAGTTTTATAGTCTATATTGTGTTTATAAAGTTTCATTATAAATGCTTATTCTAGCAATCAACGCAATGTTTATATTAGTAATCAATGAAAACTTCAGGAACACACTTGTAATTAATGTCCATGTTGTCGAAGAAACTGTGAACACCCTCGTGTTTAATTCATGAAAGAGATAAACCTTTCATCTACTTACGCTCCTTATCAGTACAGGGTTTTTTATGCATGAAATATAATTTATGTTTTAGGACCCTTATTCCACAATTAGTGATTGGCCTTGACCAACTACCAGAATTTAATAAATGTTCGCTTTTAAACAATTATAAGCTTCAGCTCAACAGATGGCGCTACATCAAAGTTACTTAGCGTTTGAGAATGTCAAAATACGTATGCATATACATGTCTTAAAGAGCAAAAGATGTATATGTCTCAAAATATCCAATCCTGCGTGGAGCTATAATTTATGAAGTGTATCATAACATACGAAGAATTTAAAAATATTATCGTCTATATAGTATAATTGTACTTACAGGCAATCAAAACGTAAAAAAGGTGTTTATTAATAAAAAAAAAGTCAATTCTGTATATCTCGGGTTAAAGATCTGTTGGTTTTTTCCGTAAAGAAGCTCCTATCATTTTATTTGAAACTGTTAAAAATGTGTTTGAGTGTTGTTAATATTTTTCTCAGCGTAGTTTAATAACTACACATAGAACTATAATTATACACATTAATTTTACTAGAACATGGGGCGTATTTATTTTTATTAGATTAGATTTTGATGATAAAGCAAGTAGAAAAAAATTCAATATTATTTCATTGACCATTTATTATATATTGAAAAATATAGTCTTCAAGTGATGGAAAAAAATAACAATCGTTTCTAAATTCTTTTATTAGTAAATTGAAACACTGTAAATACAGAACAGATGAATATTCCAAACTTTAGAAGAACATTTTCCACGCAATACAACTTTTTACATTAAAAGAATAGCTGGCTGCGGAACTAAAGGTTCCTGGTTCGAGACGCAATGCGGCGCATTCAGCTATGTACTCGTGGGCTAAACTACGAGGTCAGAGATCCCTATGGTTCAGTTATAGTGATTTTTAATTAATGACCAAAGGGATAGCAGTCAGTTAGCAGCGCCCACCACAACATCGCTATACACTTAGATAGACAGCGTAACGTGTTTGACAAATTTTCAGATAACGTTTGTACTTCTTTTGAGTGTGGTTTATCTTAAGACGTGTTCATATCGAGTTTCCATCAAACTCTGTCCTAAGTTTAAAAACGATTAGTTCTCTCTTTTTGACATTACATATACGCAAACCAAAAAAAGGTGCAATAGAAATACATTTCTTAAAAAAAACGAACAAAAAAACAAAAAAAACATTTATTGAAAAACAATTCGGAGATAAAGCACATGCGTTTTTCAACTGTCAAAAAAAAAAAAAATGGAGACCGACTTTTTTGCTAAGTTTGTTAAATAGCAAAAGCTGGAAGAGATGCCGTTAAGCTTGTCCAAAAGAAAACAAATAACATCCTTGCTAGGACTGTAAAATAGCAGGAACGATAAAAACCGATTATCATAAAATGCCACAAGAAGAAAATCGGCACTTTGTTTTATAAGGTAGCCGCTAGGTAATTATTGCCGCTAGGTTCGTTAAAAGTGCGAGAGAAAAGTGAAGAAGCTATAGTTTTGTTAAACAACGAGAGGGTGATGGAACTATAAGCTGATTAAACAGCGGGAAGAGATAAATTTAAAATGATAATGTAAGACAACGAGGAGGAAAATAATCTAAGCTAGGTTTGTTTAGAGTAAGAGCTGTTTTAGGTTTATTACATTGTAAGAAGAATGGTCGATGCTAGGTTTGTTTACCACCAAGATGTACAAATGCTATATTTGTTAAACAAGGAAACAACAAGTAGATGAGGCTAGAATGTTAAATAGCAAATTGAAGGGCAACGGGGTCGGTGCTATGTGTTGGTTGTCAGTAGGAGAAGAGACAAAACTACTTTTGTTATATTTAGAGAGAGAAAAAAAGACGGTATAGGTTTGATAAAACAACAACAAGAATGAAATAAGGTTCCATGAACCTTTGTTATGAACATCAGGACGAACACGTGTGTGCATTATGTGTTTGTTATAGAGTGAGAAAAGGGGGAACTGAGTCTATAAATTTCTTAAATTTCCTAAACACTATATAAAGTAGGGAGTGTGTGTGTGTGTTTTTTTTACATCTGTTTATCTGCTGTGTCCTGATTTTAGTGTTGTAAATCCGTATACTTACCGCTGTTTCACTAAAGTGGGGAAATGTTGTTTTAAGTTTGATAAACAGCGGTAAAAAATCGGCGCTTAATTTGTGAACTTAAAAATGAAATTTGTTAACGATAGTTTGTTAATATATTAAAAAGGGGAAAATGTTCGTTTTGTTAATTAGAGGACAGAGTACGAGGTGGTGTAGGGGTCGCTAAACAGTAAAAAAGAGACTGACTCTATATATGTTAAAAGTTTAAAGCAGTATATGAAATCGAGCATTTTTGATGTTATTAAAATTTCTTTATGAAAACCAAAGCACTTAATTTCGTCATAATGGAATTGGTATATATTCAATTAAGACTAAATGAACAAAAGATACCGCCTTTTATATTTCTGTAAAGACAACAAATAGCAATCTAATCTCATAAAGAGATCAACTATATTATGGGAACCTCAATTTACGAACTTTTTGTTACCAAACATAAAAACACTCATTAAAACTAAAGAAATGAGTGAAGTGATATCAAACATAAAAAACTGAACTTAGAGGAATGAGAGAAGTGATATAAAGCATTAAAAATACTAAAACTATAGAAATAAGAGAAGTGATATCAAACATTAAAAATACTAAAACTACAGAAATGAGAGAATTTATATCAAATATAAAAACACTAACACTAGAGAAACGACATCAAATATTAAAAGTACTAAAATTAGAGAAATGAGTGAAATGATATAAAACATTAAAAATACTAAACTATAGAAATAAGAGAAGTGATATCAAACATTAAAAATACTAAAACTACAGAAATGAGAGAATTTATATCCAATATAAAAACACTAATACTAGAGAAACATCAAATATTAAAAGTACTAAAATTAGAGAAATGAGTGAAATGATATAAAACATAAAAAATACTAAAACTATAGAAATAAGAGAAGTGATATCAAACATTAAAAACACTAAAACTACAGAAATGAGAGAATTTATATCAAATATAAAAACATTAAAAATACTAAACTATAGAAATGATATCAAACATTAAAAACACTAAAACTACAGAAATGAGAGAATTTATATCAAATATAAAAACATTAAAAATACTAAAACTATAGAAATAAGAGAAGTGATATCAAACATTAAAAACACTAAAACTACAGAAATGAGAGAATTTATATCAAATATAAAAACATTAAAAATACTAAACTATAGAAATGATATCAAACATGAAAAACACTAAAACTAGAAAAATGAAAAACAATGTGAGACGGCCTCTATAAAAGAAACTGTAAAGGATCTCCTAATAAAAGCTTTGATAATAACTCTCTTGCGTGAGATATGTAAGATATAGAATCTGTTATTGTGCATTCTAAGATGCACGAGTATTCATCACCAGTCTTGATTTTGACTACAAGAAAACTAATGAGTTGATATGAGGTTGATATATAATATTTTTTCATTAACTAATCTAGTCTACAATTTTTGCACGTAGTAGGAGTCTTTTAATATTCGTTAAGAGTTTGAATTCTTGTGATTAGCATTTTGATATTCTAAGAAGAGGTTTTATGAATGCCAATTCTGATTTGTATTGTATTAGGAAAACTTTTTACAATTTACGTTTCTTCATAGTTTTGTAGAACCTGCGGCACCTACTAACCTGCAAAAAATAATTGCCGACCTGCTTAGAGAACTCGGAGAACATGCGAGCGGGTCATACAAATTGGATTACAGAAGGTTAAGTACGCTATATTAAATCGAATTTTAATATAGAAGTCAACACGTGACGTGATATCGACAGTCAATATAAAGTCGCGATGGAAAGGCACGTATCAGAACGGCCAAGTAGTTAGGGCGCTTGACTCGCAATCTGAGGGTCGCGGGTTCGAATCCTCACCCCAACAAACATACTCGCCCATTCAGCCTTGACGGTAAATCCCACTATTCGTTGGTAAAAGAGTAGCCCAAGAATTGGCGGTGAATGGTGATGACTAGCTGCCTTACCCGCTTACACTGCTAAATTAGAGACGTCTAGCAAATAACCCTCGTGTCGCTTTGCGCGAAATTCAAAACAAACAAACGTATCAGAACTATATTTTTACACTTATTAACGTTGCATGATGCAACCGGAAATTGATCACTTTTGGGGAGAATATGTAACATCCCTTTCTAATGAAGAATATTCATACACTCAGATTATAAAGATGTGTCCACATTTAGAATTTCTAATACAGGGATATAATTTTGGAAAACGAAGTAATATGGATCAGTTTGAAGTACCAGAACCGTCCAGAAAGAGACCTGTAACAAATCGTACTCTAGCAGTGGTAAGCAAAAAGCGACGTCTTCTAACAGGCGAGAATTCATGATTATAAAGATCCGTGGCAAAAACATCCGCATAGCCCAAGTAACATAATCAAGAAGTATCCCTGCTTGGAATCGAGACAAACGGATATGGATTCACCAAGATAAGGCTTCCTTCCAGTCCCACCTACTGTTCAACCGTTGCGTAATTTAACTCCATAAACCCGAGCGGACGCTAACAGCATCCGACCGAAAATCCCGACTTATCTATCGGACGGTGACAGCATTTGATAGCATTAATGTCTCTTTAGCTGAAAATTAATTCAAACCATGTTATTATCTACCTTTTATAAATAGACTGGGAGTTCTGTGAAGCATTGTCGTTTGTTTTGAAATAAATTTTAGATCAACGGCAGAACACGCAAAAAGTTACGGGTTTAAAGAGTTAAGGAGATGAAGAATGAAACGGATAGTCATTCTTTTTCATTCAGAAACATGCAGGACAAGTCGGTAAATGCAGCGCCTATGGATTTCTGTTTGATCAGACTGTTGAAAGGAGTGCTTGCAAAAATCTTCGTCCTCATACAATAGATGGATTATGGAAAGATAACAAGAAGAAATGATTTGCTTCAGCCATTACAATCTTATAAAGGAGCTTTTTGCAGTGTAAATTACGGTGCACAGCTATTGTTAAGATGCACAGTCGTCAGATAGAGCAGAGCCAGCCGTGGCGACATGGAGTGCAATGACATAGTGATGCTCTCAAATCATTTAAATATAAAGTGATGAACATCTGTATTCAGATATGATATTCAAGTGATTGTGATCAAAGTGGTCGGTTAAATGCATAATTACTCGTTTTAAAACTAAAACCTGTTCTGAAAGATATGAAATTCAGGTGAAAATTTAAACAGGTGTAAATAAATTTAAAATAAAAAAAATAGGAAGTAGGAATGGAAGTACCAAAAAGTAAGCAAGCAATGTAGAAATGATTGGAGAAACATTACAACACTTGGTGGTTTTTGACACAGTGCAACCTTAAAGTAGGTGTGGCACAGAATGCTATGATAGACTTGCTTTGTCCAACATAGAACCCTCAGATGTATAGAACTAAAAACTTCGCTTTCAAAGGTTAAATCATAGTTAAAACCTAGATAAGCATAAGCAACCCTGCACTCGCACGTGATATGAGGGCGGGTTGTTACTTGGCGATTCACATAGTGTGCTCGTAATCATAGAATATGGTTACTAGCGTATTGTTAGCTCGTTAGTAGTGTTGCAAAATGGTTATTGTTATTACTTATTGTTACCAAGATTATAAGTAAAACTAAGAAAAACGCCTTTAGCCAAGCTAGCGTAATTCAGTCATGTCCATTTAGATTTGCATAAGACAGGAGAGAGCTATGTCTTTATAACAACGTTAGTCATTCAGTCATATAGTCAGATTGATAAATTTGCGGTTTTGTGAAGTGCTTTGATGGTTTGTTACTCTGCATTTGGTTTGTTTACTACTCAACAGTGTGTGTGTGTGTGTGTGTGTAAAATTCTTATAATGTTTTGTTTACATGCTGTTTGCAGTGTCTTTGAGATATTAATTTGTATTACACATCTCGCTCATTACTACTAAAAGTACTACCGTATTTATGATGAGTAACTAAATTTCTAAAGTTAAGAAAATAGATAAAGTATTTAGATTTAAGCCTGCCAATAAAAATCACTCGTAATAAGTTTCAAAAAGAAACAGGACAATTTATCTTTTCCTTCCTTGTTTGTTCCCCGCAGGCGAATCATTAGAATGAAAGCATGAAGTTTCCCCAGCAGTAATGAACAACTATTGTCAGCTAAATAAGACGACTCTGGAAGCAAACAAATGATATTTGTTGTTTCGGATCATACATGATCCAGCTGCAATGGCTTTTCTGAAAATAATTAATTCTCATGTTTCATATAATATGTTAATGTGCAGTTTGAAAATAAAATAAAATATATATATATATATATGCATACAGGAACGAATGGAAATGAGAGCAAAATAAAGATGAAGGCTACAGTTTTAACTGAAAGGAGCTAGCAAGAGTGATTAAGATGGCTCGATGTTTCTGATCAACAGAGTTTTTTTGATTAATGGTTTTACGTCGAATTTGCCTGAATTTGATATTTATCTAAAGTAATACATGACAACGTTTTTTATGAGCGTATGAATGGTGGATGGTCACGGATTTATCTGTTGCCTACTTTTATCTATTATCATTTAAGACATTAAATTTTTAAGGACTCATCTCAATAGTAAAAGGTTCAACTGAGTTACGGTGACTTGGTGACTATGAAAACAAGATACAACTGCTTTGTTGGCTTAGAAAACTCTAAGGAAATGCTTCCAAGTCATGTGCATCCTTTAGCGTTTGAACTAAGTGCTGAAATTGTTTTGCGTCTCTACATATTTACAGTGATTTATACATTATAAATCAATTGAAAACGTGTTTCAACATTATTTTTACTAAAGTAATATATAACTTTATAGTACTGTTTGATTGTTTTTTTTTCAACTCTTTGCCAACTAATTAATACATCATTAGTAATCACATAGTCCTGGTATCTTATCTTATAAAGTATATAATTATCCAAAGTATTGCCTCTTTAAATAGTGTTTACTTTTAACACGTGGTTTTATAGGATGCAAGTTATTTTAAGTATCATGACGTTCATAAAATGAAACTATAGAAGATAAATTTTCCTTTGATTTTGTTGTTGTTGTTAAACACAAAGCTGCACAACGGGCTATCTGTGCTTTGCTCACCATGGGCATCGAAGCCCGGTATTTAGCGTTATAAGCCTTCAGACTTATCGTTGAGCCAATGGGGGGGCTTTTAGTTTGACATCCGTTTTCTTAGCATTAAAGATCTGTTATTAAATGAAAAATTTCAGAAGATGGAGTATTTGAAGCTATACTAGTATAAGCTGCAATTTTATTTAACCTTGGTTAGTGACCATTGTAATATAAGCTGCAACCTTAATTTTGGGACACTATCACTTGTATAACTTGCACCTTTATCCTTGGGTTAATGATCATTATAATGTAAGCAACAACTTTGATTTTGAGGTCAGTAACCACTATAGTATAAGCTGCAACCTTAACTTTTGGGACAGTTACCACCAGTATAACTTGCATCTTTAACCTTGAGTCAATTATCATTATATTGTATCGCATAACGTTGAATTTGGGGTTAGTGACCACTAGAATAAATCGTAACGTTCAATTTGGTTACCTTCATTTTTAGATTTATAAACACAAGTATAAGTTACAAATCTATTTATAAACACAAGTGAAAGTTATAAATCTATTTATAAACACAAGTATAAGATACAAATCTATTTATAAGCACAAGTATAAGTTACAAATCT
>NW_013666923.1:33004-45210 GCF_000517525.1 Limulus polyphemus
CAAGTATAAGATACAAATCTATTTATAAGCACAAGTATAAGTTACAAATCTATTTATAAATACAAGTGTAAGTTACAAATCTATTTATAAACACAAGTGTAAGTTACAAATCTATTTATAAACACAAGTGTAAGTTACAAATCTATTTATAAACACAAGTGTAAGTTACAAATCTATTTATAAACACAAGTGTAAGTTACAAATCTATTTATAAACACAAGTATAAGTTACAAATCTATTTATAAACACAAGTATAAGTTACAAATCTATTTATAAACACAAGTGTAAGTTACAAATCCGTCGTTTAGACTTTTGATACTGCTGCAAGTCATAGCCATCTTGTTTGGAACAGAGACTATTTGCATAAAGCACAACTTTGCACTTTGAACTAATAATTTTATGAGTCAAAACATTGTCTCTTTAATATATTTGTAAACCATGCTTTTGAAATAATTTTTATATTTTCCTAAACTTATTTGTCCACAATATAACTTAAGAAACCTATTCCAAATTTACCTTAAATCTTGGCTAGCTAACTGTTTCATGTGATTACAGCAATTCAATAGTGTAAGCTGGTAAAATACCAGAGAATTAATTTTTCCTAGCAGGTCCGTATTCCAGAAGTTAAAATATATATTTACTGAAGAGCGTTAAGGAGAAACTTACTTGGTCAAAATACACTTTCATGCGCATAAACTGACTATCACAGATATGCATAACAACTGTTTCTCATCCCTTTGATATCCTTTTACTTTTCGCGGTCATTATTAACATTTTTTAACTATTTTAAACTAACTTCAGTTTGATAGTTAAACTTTATTATTATGAATACTTTGCTAGATTAATGTGTTGTACATAGTGTATTGGTTGTGCTCTATTCTTAAATATCAAACCTATATCTTCTCTAGCTGTAGTTATAAAATGTTCGACTTCAGTTGACTGTAGATCTCCACTAGCTTACTGCCAGTACAGTATCTTAGGTATGCCACACTTGCCTAGTTTGTCACTATGCTGTAGACGTTTTATGTTCTCAGTGGCCTGTTGGGCCATAGTAACCTGAAGATTGACATTCGCAGGTTTTGGAAACAGATTTTCATGTCTTCACCAATTTTAGCTGTTTAATTCAGATTGGTGCGGGTAGGTGGAGTGATACTAGTTGTGTTCTGTAGTGTCTGCGATATTTATAAAGTTGGGTCCAACTATAGTTTATAGAGAATAATAAAGAAGCAGATAGAGTCAGTTTAAGTAAATCCAAAGAACTGTGTAATTCGTCTGCGAACTCTTAACCCCTGTATGTCCTCTTCACTTGATATCGCACTTTCGTCATTAATTTGCGCTCCTCCTGGCCAAATCCTCGAACCTTTTGTTGTTTGCAGAGATGGTTTACCCATGCGATCTTATTCTATAAACAAAGAAGAACCACAGTTTTATGAAACTCTATGCTTGGTTTTTGAGTATTTTTTTCTTTCGTTCTAGGATATATAGGTATTTTTTAACAATCACAGATTTTGTATTTTAATCCTCTATCTCTGATCGTATGTGATATTTTTATTTCCAAAAGGTTTTGGCATGTTCATCTACAAATTAGCATTTTAGCAATCCCAATTTGTATAGAAATTTCGCAGATAGTATGTATATACACACATAATATAATATAATCAACCACAGATGCATACTGATCGTGATGGACAAAACACAACAGGCTATACCAGCTCCAGGATAACATTAAGTTATATAATAGAATCTTTTGTATTTTCTTTGATCCGTTAAAGTTCAATAACTGGTACTGTGGGATTACTACACCACGTCTACAAACAGTAGCACTTAGTCCTAACCTCTTATTGTTATTATTCAGTTGCTTGCATTAAGTTTTTTTTTTTGTCTACGATTTGGAAGACAGTTGAAAAACTATAACGTATTTTGAGTGTTATTTCTGGAATTATCTCTATCCGAGTTAATACATTCTTCAGCCGCTCTGCAATTAACTGGTTTATAGTTTTTTTTTTTGTTCAGTGCGATTTGACTGCGGTTGCAATTCATTATATTAGATTATGTTCATCATTTGTTTGTGATGTTGATATTTCGCCATCGACAGTCGATGCTGATATGTAATTTGTAATAATATATAGCTATAACAAGGCAAATCTATTGCTATGGAACAATGAAAATCCCCTTTCCACCTTTCCAGTTCATCGTTATGTAAATCAGCTGAATGTTTATCAGTTGACACGAAACACAAATAATTCATTATTCAACCAACGTACATTAACTGATGGAATAAGCCTGTGAGAGGGCAATTTTGTTTAGGAAATCTTTGGTTAAGAAGATTACGTGCTAGATCGAACTTGACCGTTTCAGCGTTGTTGAATTTTAAAGAAATTGGGTGTGTTTTTTCTGACACGTGAGTTTGTAAAATGTATAACTTTCTATCTAATTCTTTTCTTTCATTACAAGTTGCAACACATAGTCATTAACGAAAATGCTAACAGCAATACTCCAAGGATGACAATGTAAAAAAAAACAACCTTTTTTACTTGATTTTTTATGAATCTTTTAACTACATACTGAATTTTCTTAGTAAACATGCGCTTGTTTGCCTGAGCTACACGGTTCAGTTCACACTAGGAAACTTTTCAATTTAGCCAAGAGGCAGAGATGAAAAATGGCGTACAAGTCAAAGATAATTTTAGTTGTCAATTGCAACGAAAGGTTGAAAAGGGGATATCCTCTTTTTGTGCCTCAGAATTAATTAATGATACTCTTTAGCAGTTTTTTTATTATTATTCTCCAGCTTATTTCGAACCTTCTTGTTAACAGTTTCATTGACTGAATACTTATTTACTGAGATTCAATCCGGCACACGTATAGTTTGTTTTGAAATTGTCCCCGATGGGTCAGCGGTATGTTTGCTAACTAGCAACAGTAAAATCCGGAGTTTGATTCTCCGCTGTGAATAGAGCACAGATAGCCCAATGTGTTGTTTTGCTCTAAAGAAACAAACAAAATATTCTGAAACTTGAGAGTGAACAACCTCAATCAAATCATTATTTTGTTAGTTCATCTTTAAAACACTGTGACAAGCATATACGATGATATTAATTAGCACAACAAGGAAAAGATGACAGAAAATCCTAAACACAGATAAGTTTCTTTTCTAACGCAAAGCCATATTGGGCTATCTGCTGTGTCCACCGCAGGAAATCGAACCCCCAATTTTAGCGTTATAAGACTGTAAACTTACTGCTGTCCCACGGGGGGACACACAAATAAGAAAAACAAAATACATATTTTGGGTAATAAAAAATTAGCTATGATAAGCATTTATTTTATAAATGTAACAACAGAATAGTTTTTTTTTATTGCATAATAAAGCCAATGTCATAATTGGGGTTAATTGTCATTTCATTCAATGGCTGTGTTAATGATAAAAAAAATCTGCTGCACATGTTTTAAGTACCTTGCATTCTTTTTTTCCCCTCTTGTTTAGTAAAATATGGCTCAAAAGACGCAATCAAAAATTTCTTGTTTTGGACAGTTTGTAATTTTCATTTTACTTACTACATTACACTTTGGTTTTCGTAATTAAGTTTATGGTTAATTTAGAAACAATCCTATTTAGTTATTTTGTAATCAAATTACTTAAATAACCTGTTCTTTTATTTATTGCAAATTTATTACATTTTAACGCAAATATGCACAGTGGGCTATCAGCTCTGTGCCCACCATATGGATCGAACCCCGAATTTTAACATTATAAGTCCTCACGCTTACCACTTGGGGCATTTATTGTGAATAAATTAATATATAATAATACATTTTAGATCAACAAGTATATAAAGGCCATTTCGGGAAATATTTTCGAAATATAACAAAAGTATATTTGATCGATTTATTGTATATTTCATGGAGAAAAGGCCATTACAATAATCGGATTCAGTGTAGAAACACCTTATCAAAGTACACCTATATGGTCCCTAGAAATAAATGGCATACTAAGTACGCCCTATAGTAAGCAAGGGATTAAAAGCTTACTCTCAATAGAACAGTTAAGACTACACATAAAGAGATCAAATCAAACATATTAAATTCATAATTGAGGTTAAAGGTAGACCTAGTTTGAGGGTGAAAAATAAATTAAAAAACACATTACTGGAGATAGGACATTTGGAAAAAAACAAATAAACACTATTATATTTGTAACAAAAGCTGTCTAGAGACAGATTGTTTAACACTTTGGTTGAAGCACATCTACCAAGCCTACGTAAAATTTGTTACCCCCATGGACCAATTGGAAGGGACAAATTGGTCTTCTTAAATGCCCGAAGAGGAAACATGTGCCCTTCACATATAGGTTATATCTTTTGGAAACGTAAGGGTCTTCGAATTTTGCTTTTATAACAAAATGTTACAGCAAGGTTAAAACATCATAATGAAAACCTTATTTCTTGTTTTATTTTGAGAAATTTAAGAATAAAACTTCTCTCTTATCTTCACCTACGTCTCACGAAATGTTTCATTAAGGCTATTACATCACACCTTTTTAATTAGCTAAGTAGTGTTAGTGGTAGGATTTAACTGTTGCGAGCATACCCTGTGATAACATTGTAGAGCTTATTGAAGGTCATGTCCTTGGAAACGTTTATTAATACAAAAAAAAATTTAATTGCAGAGGTGTTAACAGTAACAAAGGGCCCCCAGTGGCCCAGCGGTATGTCTGTGGACTTACAACGCTAGAATCCGGGTTTCGATACCCGTGGTGCGCAGAGCACAGATAGCCCTTTGTGTAGCTTTGTGCTTAACTACAAACAAACTAAACAGTAACAAAGGAAACATTTTAAACCAAAAATTACCAAGAAGTGTTCCACAACAACAACAGTTATGAGTACATATAAGGTGAGGTAAACAAAACTAGGATGACAAACAATCAACAGTTGTATTTAAAGTGCAGTCTAAATGCGATAAATGTCAACATGACAGCTTCTTTGTCCGTATTGGTTGCTGTTATTGGTATGCCCGCAGTGTATGTGCATAAATGAGCCTATAGTACGCACTGGCCAACACAGGTTTCGTATAATCTAATATGAAGGATGATGTTCATTTGACAACCGTTTGGCATACAATCTGGCAGCAGCCTGGGCATTCTGGTGAGTTTCCCAATATAGTAGGACCTTGAAACAACGGGCAACTCGCCATTAAGGGCAGTCCTTTTCGATATCTTTCTTTCTCCTACTATTTATAAACAAAATAAATCTTGCAGTAACAGGCACCTCGATATTTCTGTTTAAGGGCAGTGCCTTTAGTCTTGTT
Source organism: Limulus polyphemus (assembly GCF_000517525.1). NCBI lineage: Eukaryota > Metazoa > Arthropoda > Merostomata > Xiphosura > Limulidae > Limulus > Limulus polyphemus. The sequence goes on from NW_013666923.1 coordinate 38,312, forward strand.
CTCTATATGGGCTCTCCACTCGATATAGTGGGCAGTTATCTTTGTATGCCTGCACGGTATACCATACCGATAAATTCCAAACATCCCAGAAGGATGACCGGTATTCGAATATTTACGATGTCTATTGGATCGGATCCGAACCAAATACTGTAATAAACGTTTTTACAGATTCAAAGTGCAATCTTATTACTCTGGGGGATTCTCATTGTAAACACTGGAGGATACATATGTTGATAAATTATACATCATGTTATCGGAGCAGGGGTCAAGTCGGCTTATTTCTTTGTGCATGCTTTGTTGTTTTCGAGAGTATCGTATTACGGTGTCACGTAAACAGTCTAATGACACATGAGGTGATTTGTTGCTTTATTATTCAGCAGATTTCTCCTTCAGTTGTTGACAGTAAAATAAATACAGAAAATATATGTGAAATGTTTAGCAGTTCAAACTCTGAAGAGAAGTATTTTGAAACTTTGTGACCAATAATAAAGAAAAAAAAGAGGACAGCTAATCCACCCCTGAGACCTTCTGTCGACTCTGCTCCATGTCATGGCAACTTGCGACTCAAGAACACCCGTGTCCTGCATACAAAATCGGGGGTCTTAAAATTCAAAAATTGAGTACTGTCAATATAGGATCCAGCTTTATGTGGCTCATTTTCTATATTAACGGCACCTTGCTATAGAGGGCATTTGGACCCAATCAGAAGGTTGCCCTTAATGTCAAGATTCTACTTTAGTAGAGACATGTTAGACGGTTCTTTAACTGAGTTTCGTGTCACTATTTAGATGATTTGGAAGTATTGTTTGTTTTGAAATCAAGCACAAAGCTAAACAATGGGCTGTCTGTGCTCTGTCCACCACGGGTATCGAAACTCGATTTCTAGCGTTGTAAGTCCGCAGACATACCGCTGTGCCACTGGGGGGGGATTTGGAAGTAGCTGCAGTACAAAGCTAGTTTGCTGCCTTATGTAGGGGAGGGGGAGAGGTTCGTTTTAATACTTTTTGACCTTTTGGAGACTTCGAAGGTGCAAGTACTAACTTGTGTAAAATTCTGACCTTGCATTTCAAACCTAGATCGTATTCCCCTCCCCTCTTCTGTGACACAACTCCATATTCTTATAGGTGGCGTATATGTGAGTATAAATGTGGTTCTTTAGGGGCGATTTTAGTGTTTCTTTTGCATAAAATACTTAATTTGTTACTTATTACTGTTACACCGTTTATTTACGACGGTGCGTACGAAGGTTTACAAGGCTAGAAACCGGGTTTCGATACCACATTGTGTAGCTTTGTGTTTTAACTAATTAGCCGTTTTCCTGTTTTGTCATGTTTTGTTTTTTAGCTACACAATTTATATCGGGGAACTTTGTTCTTTTATAGTCACTTATCTTCCATGTTTTAAGTAGTGCATCTTATACTTAATATTTCTATTATTTCAAAGCTCTATCTAAGCTCAATACTCATATTCTAGAAAGCAATTGCTTCTTTTTGTCTAAATGTTTATCATAAACGTTTCAATTACCCAGTATCGTCTTTTGAATACTTTTTATTAAATGACACTTCATGATAACATACTTTGTCTTTTAGTTTAGTCTTTTTTTTCCTCAGCTTGCAGTATTTGGTATATGCAATCTGAGCGGCATGAGTGAATGACCAAGTCAGAAACTCCAGGTCTTACGTACAGAATCTTTAATAGTTATATAAAGGGTAACTAATCAGCAGCACCTGCCACCTAGCGACTACTCGTAACCAAATAACACAGTTAACTGTCGTAATTACGGAACGTGTACAGAAGCATAAGGTGGTTCAAAAGTTAAACCTTGGGATCCACAGTCCAGTACGTTAATCATTAGACCTCATCAGGTACTTCCAGCTTATTGAACATTATCTTTATCTTTTAACAAAATACACTCAACTGTTTTTTGTTGAATTTTAGTATAAAAACATAACACAATTAATTAACAACATAAAGAAATAATGTGTTCGTTTGTTTGTAAATATTGCTTAACTTGGCTGTACTTTCCAATAAAAGTTGAAAAACTAGCAAAACAAAACAAAAGGAGCAGTTAATATTCTAGTAAACAAGACGTTAAGGTAATAACTTTTACAGCTTACTTTCTGTAAAGTTTCCTATGTGAAGTGTTTTAAGTTATTCTTCCTGTGAATACCAAAAGCTTTAAACCAAGATTATGAAATTCGGTGTAAGAATCGGTTGGGGTTGAGAGAGGTGAGGGTGAGAAAGCAGTCAACTTTTGGACAGTCGCTAAAGGATTAAGGGATTACAGCACTATTGGAGGGATCAAGCACCTTTCTTGTTTAGCCACTGTAGAGTTTACGGAACCCACCTACGATAATGAGCGTTTTAATCCGAATTACGGAAAACTGAAAAACAAAACAAAATAGGAGATGCGAGAGGATATACAGATCAAGGGGCAAAGGTAAAAATTAGGTTTTCCAATAAGATAGAAAATCTACTTCTAAATCTGTGTGTTGTTAATTATTGTAATAAACAGCAACTTGTTATGTATATTAGTATGAGTCAGTTCCTAATAAAAATAATAAGTACAACCTTAATAAAGTTGAAGGGAAAACGAAATACGTTCGTAGCAACAGGGTGTCAGAAACAATATTGTAAAACGATATAACAAAATAAAATTAGACAAGTTGATCAAGTTGTACGAATCAAAACTGAGCTTTTAAAACCAATATAAAGTTAAATATGGTTTTTGGTATCAAATTTAACACTAGTTTGATTATAACCTAACGATTTAGGTTTCGTATAATAAGCTGTGATCAAATCCGTATAAAAAAGGGCAGAATTATCGGATTATAGGACAGAATAATTGAAAAGTTTGATGCTTAAACTTATTTATTTATAAGGCTCATAAAAAAACACGCAGAAAGACCTTGTTACAAAGAATATCATTTCTCCACTTCGATGTCAAATGAAAAAACAGCTATAAAAACTTCGTATTGATCAGTATCTGTATAATGTAAATATGTAATGATTAAGAAAGTAAACTATGCCACATAAAAAATTCAATGAAGACTTTGAAACTTGCGCCAATTTCCTGATCTTAATACCAAGTTTAATATTCTAAGAGAGTATAGTTTTCATGATAACTATCTATTCTTGTGCTGACTGAAGATGCGATATTCCTAAATGTTTTATTTTTTATCTCAACGTGTCCCCCGGTGCGACAGTGGTAAGTCTACGAACTTACAACGCTGAAATTCTGGATCGATTCCCCTTGGTGGACACAACAGATAGCCCAATGTGGCATTGCTATCACAAAACAAACAAACAAACTTCTTCAAGTATCATTTAAAGGGGATATAACCGAGTCTTTGAGCCAAAAACAAACAAACAAACAAACTTCTTCAAGTATCGTTTCAAGGGGATATAACCGAGTCTTTGAGCCAAAAACAAACAAACAAACAAACTTCTTCGAGTATCATTTAAAGGGGATATAACCGAGTCTTTGAGCCAAAAAATAAAGAATGCTGGAGTAAAAAGGTCAATATCTCTCTCTTTTAGTAGTTATCATTGTTTCTCCAATTGAGAAAATTACGTATCAAAACACAGTATTATTCATTCTCTTTATGTAGTATATTTTCGTATTTAGTAAATTTTAAACTATAAACAACACACACACCCTGTCTTTAAATCCTGTATATTTTTTGACGTACAGTTTAAATCATCATGAGCAGTAAAACAAGATGTCAGCAGCAGTCAACATTATCATACATAAGATATGTTTTTATCCTTACTGAACGCATCATACGACTATGAAACCACAAGCAGTGTTGAATCCAGACATTTCCACCACACCGAGAGGAGGGAATGTGAAATTGGGAGGTGAAGAAAGTGAATTAACATCCAAATGCGACAAAATGGAAAACGCTCTATTTCAGAGGAGAAATTTTTCCACGGGGAGGGGAGGGGGATTCTCTCCTGTACACCTTCTGAATTCAATACAGACCACAAGTTTCACTTGTTTGTTAACTTTGGTCATATAAACATATAAATTTGTGTTTGTTTATAAAATCTAGAGTTACAATTTTTGAATCTTCGTCTATTTATATATATATATAAATTTTAAATATATATAAATTTTATAATTCTAAATCGCTAAATACTATAACTAAGGGTTTCTGCCTGTTTATATATATTTCTGCCTGTAAACCATCTGTACCTATTCGATGACGAGGAACCCAATTTGAGACTATTTATGCTTGGAGACAGCTTGAATGGGTAGTGAAGAAAAACTTTAATATAAGTTTAACATAACAGCAAATGTACAACGTTTCGACAAGGTTTTGTCATCATCAGGTACTATGTATAGGTTTTTGCATGCCTCCTTATATATAGTTTTTACATTTTTATGGAACTAACTACAGACCTATATAGTCCTGAGATTTTATATGTTAATAAACATAGCTGTTTATACATCTATGTGATTATATCGGTGGTTTCTCTTTATTATTTAATCTAATTGAAAAAAGCTTGTTTCTCTGAGTGGAATCTAAGTTCTTACAAACGCGTGTTTCTGTCAACTTATAGATTGTTTGTTTTTGAATTTCGCGCAAAGCTACACGAGGGCTATACTAGCCGTCCCTAATTTAGCAGTGTAAGACTAGAGGGAAGGCAGCTAGTCATCACCACCCACCGCCAACTCTTGGGCTACTCTTTTACCAACGAATAGTGGAATTGACCGTCACTATATAACGCCCCCACGGCTGAAAAAGCGAGCATGTTGGGTGGGATGGGGATGCGAACCCGCGACCCGCATATTGCGAGTCGAGCGTCCTAACCACCTGGCCATGCCGGGCCTTTTTCATGCTTAAATCAAGCAAGAAATAAAACACAAAAGTGAAATAAACAGATTTCGCTGATAAGAAACTAATAAAAAAACTTTAAATAGTTTCATCCTCCCCTGTATACTCGTTTTCCAAAGTTGCTCCATAAGAACAGGCTAACGAAAAATGGAAGAGAGCGCAATCCTTAAGAGATGATAACACAAATCTTTTCTGGAGCCAATTGGTCGTTAAGCCTATTTTTATATGGATTTAACTGTGATTCGACCTTAAACATTCTCAACTGATGTGAAATGAACTATTAACACCGGAAAAGAAACGGACAATCATGCCCTACCTTCCCTCACACTTCCAAGAACTTATTAAATGATCCATGTAAGTTTCAACACTTTATTTAGATAATTTATTCTATGATGTCAGGAGTGAATTTATTGTTAATATCTTAATATGTGTTTGTTTTTTTAATTGATCATTATGTAATTATATAAATTCACTTTAATGACTATGATTAAGGTTACGGTTTTTACGAGTTGAATAGAATCGTAAAGAATAGCATGGTTATCCTAGAAAAGTTCGTGGCACAGATTGCTTTACAAAGATACGAGTCAACAACCACGACATATATAACCTCTAGAAATATGAGTCTAATTAGTGAGTTGTTCTTACAGCTACTCGAGATTCCTTTATTGAAAAAAAGTAGCTTATTCTTTTTTTAGTCTTCAGTAGTTTAATTGGCTTTTAGCATGACGGTTGTGAGTAGAATGACCTATTTGACAACTAGGACGTAACGTAAACCAAGTTACTTGTCCTTTTGCCATGATGCTGTCTTTAAAATGACGTGTTTAGATTTTTATGTATCATATGTATTGAATATCAGTTAATTAATTCAAAATGAACTTGAGTTTGACCTTAAATAATCTACGATAGTGATCTTATTCATTAATAACTATTGATGATCTGTATTGGGTGTTTAGCTAACTTCAATCTTTTTCATAAACTATGATTTTACGTTTAAATTCGCAGAGCACTTTAGATCATCAATATAACTCTGAGACTAGTGAATCACCAAGCAGTTTATGTTGAGCTTGGTTTAAAAATCACTGGAAACCTGAGTTCATGTCAAAGTTTAATATCATCGGACATCGTAGATTCGAAAAATTTCGGATAATTGAGGTAAGTCCAGATCACTGTAAACTTGAGGTAAGTCAAGGTTCACTATCATCAAACGTCTGAGATTGATAATAATTAGATCATTGAAGTTAAAGGTTGAATCCAAATTGAAAATAAATCAAGGTTCACTATCATTAAAGATTGAAAACCAATAGACATTTTGGGTTGAATCTACATTGAAAGTAACTGGATAGCTAAGGTTAAGTCCAGTCTATTTTTTTCTAGTTAGTAATCAGGATTGAGCTCAGCTGTAAAACAATAAATGTCTAGATCGAGCCCGGATTTAAAATTATTCATGCAGACTTCAAAACGAAAAACAAATCAGAGGTGAAGATTGTAATAGATTATATATGGACCGAAGAAAACAGAAATGAAAAGCATGATAGATTATATAAACAACCAAAAAAATAACACTAAAGAGTATCCTGTGTTATAATAAAATAAATGGGAAAAAAAGATGAAACATATGACATCTGACATATGGACCAGTCGAGAAAGGGATGAAGTGCTATATATATGAAACTAATATGACCATATATCATGGAGTAATGGAAATTAATAGGGTAAATTATAGATAGGGCCAATAGAACAGAGAGCATGTAGTGCTATCTATTGGGTTGAATTGGAGTTAAAAAGTATTTAAGTACGTGCATGACAAGTTTACTATTTACAAAAAAATATGTACATATTTTTTATTTATTGAAATATCAAAAGCGGATACCCACAGACCAGTCAAGTAAGCTGGAGATATCTTGTAGCGCCGCTGACATATTCAGGTAGGTAGGTAGGTAGTAGATAAAAAAATTGCTGTTTTAGAAATTTTTGAATTGTTATACCGAAATTTTAGTGACCTTTTAGGCATATTACTAGTATATATATATATATATATATATATGCGCATAATATATT
>NW_013666923.1:45848-58114 GCF_000517525.1 Limulus polyphemus
TTAACACGATACGTTATACATGGGGCCAATAGAACAGAGAAGAAGAGTGTTAACACGATACGTTATACATGGGGCCAATAGAAGAGAGGAGAAGAGTGTTAACACGATACGTTATACATGGGGCCAATAGAACAGAAGGGAAGAGTTTGAATATGATACATTATGCATGTGGCCAAAAGAGTAGAGTAGATTAGTGTGAATATTATACTTTATGCATGGGAATATTAGAACAGAGGAGAAGAGTGTTAATATGGAGAACTATACATGGGGCCAACACAATAAAAAGTATGAATATGATACATTACACATAGGGCCAATAAAACAGAGCAGAAGAGTGTGAATATGATACATAGGAGCAATATAACATAGGAGAAGAATGTTGATATGGATCATTATATATATATGGCGTGAACACAACAGATTAGAAGATTGTGAATATGGTATTAGGTCGTCAAGAAATTAATGTCGCTTTTTTTTTGAATGAAAAAACCCGAACAACTTATATATCAAAACAAAACATTTATTAAACGAAATAGTCTCTATTTTTATCGATGATGCTGTTCCATCTTACAATCAGGTTGTTAATGACCTGATTAAAGAAATCACTTAGCTTCGAAGCAAAAAAAAAAACTAAAAACAAAAAAAACATGTCAATGTCCTCTTTAACACCATCCACATTTGCATACGTTTTTCCATTAAGATGGTGTTGCAGCGAAAGTAAAAGATGATGCCATATCTGGAGAATATGGTGTTCGGGAAGAACTTCCCAACCCTTCTCCATAATCCTGTGTTGCGTCAAAAGTGTCACATGTGGACGTGTATTGTTATGGAGAAGAAGAACAATTTTCCGATTGACGAGTGAAGGGCGTTTCTGATGAAGGGCTTGATTTAAACGTTCCAGTTGCTGACTATAGATCTCTGCACTGACAGTTCACTGTGGATTGAGGAGTTCGAGATGAATTACTCCTTTGATGTCCCACCAAATGCAAAGCATCACTTTCTGCGGATGGAGTCCAGGTTTTGAGGTCGGAAGTAGTTTTTATCTAGGACTGAGCCATTATTTTGGGCGTTTAATATTCGCATAGATAATCCATTTTTCATCATCGGTGACAATTCTGTTCACAAATGGTTCACACGCATTACGTGTCAGAAGAGACGAAGCAACGTTCTTATGTGAGAAATGATGATCATCGAAGAGTACGTGAGGCACCCATACACCTTCTTTATGGAGTTTTCCCATATTCCTTAGATGTTTACGTACTGTTTCATTAGAGACACGCAATTCAAGGGCCATTTCACTAGTGTGTTGCCTTGGGTTAGAATCAACAAGCGTCTTCAGGGCATCAATATCAATTCCAACATGTCAACCTCTGCCATCACAGTTTTTAAGGCTAAAGTCATCTGAACTAAATTTGCTGAACCATCGTTGACACTTACGAACGTTCAAAACATTTCCATAAACTTCTTTGATATTCTTTGTGGCTACAGAGGCGTTGTTTCCATTCTTGTATTCAAACAGCATTACACACCGAATGTATGTCTCGTCGTATGCCATCACTATAAGGAATTAGAGTATACCAAATTTTGCACATTATATAGGCTACAGTAACGTGACGTTTAGACGGTTCGTTTAACTATTATACGTGATGAACGTTTTGGAGGGGTGGTTAATGAAAGTGTTCTAAAACGCGACATTAATTTCTTGACGACCTAATACATCAGAATAGAGAAGAAGAGTGTTAATATGATACTTTATGCATGGGGCCAATAGAATAGTGGAGAAGAGTGTTAAGAATTACATAAGCAGTCAATGGTTGAGTAAAATACATTGTATACAGTAAAAATTATAAAGTTTTAAAGAATCATTATATTTATATATGTAAAGCACGGTTTTCTTATAGATAATCGTAAGATGGTATAGCTATCTTTAACTTTAGAAGGTCAATAAAAGTGCACTTTACTGTAAAATCTGGAAAGAAAAAGATTATAAATGAGTGTACGAGAACTTCGTGAACAACAGCACGTGTCACGAGGAGGAGCACAGCGGGTGCAGACGACCGCCACACCCACTGCACGTACTTTACAGTGAAGATTATAGGCTATTGTTCTTAGACCCACGCGTTTTCTGCCTCGCTCAGAGCTAGTGATAAATCTTGGCATGGTCTGACTGATCGTATAACCTAATACCTTTTGTCTTATAAGTTTTGTTTTTGGTTTTGAGTGCCTGGATTCTTTTATAACAGCCGCTGGCCACCGCCTTATCCTCGGGCGGCTCGTGCTGGCCGTGGTTGGTGTCAGTTGCTGGAATGATCCATCAGCAGATCGTACCTGTCCTAACAAGCTTGCCGAGAGTGATCGACGGGCGCAGCAAAATTCTTAACTCGCTGGTAAAAGAAAGTATTACCTCATGAAAACTGTTGCTGTCTGTTGTAAATACAACCACTACCTTTAAAATCACTCAAGATGTTATGTATGAATTAATTTGTAGTTTACTTGCTTAAAATAATAACTGGTATTTCAACATCTTTTCTTTTGGAATCCTGTCATACCAATTTTTGTAACAAAGAAAGTTCATACTATACAACCTAATGAAGATATCAGCATTAGGTTTCAATTATTCAAACAGATAAATCAATGCAATGTTTTGGAAAAAAATTAACTCCACACTTTTATTTAACAAATTAAATGATTTCAACGTTACTCCTAACGTACAAATACTTCTTGAGATGCTTTTAGTTATCCATCATTCGCTTATTAAAAGTTTCTTTTCTAAAAGAACGGAGTAAAGTTTGAGATTTTTTTTTTACTTTTTATGTGATGCAGTTTCACTACATGTGTAATGTATAATGTTATAACTCATTATCACTATACATGTGTATTGTTATAACTCTTTATCACCATACATGTATATTGTTATAACTTTTTAATCATCGTACATGTATATTGTTATAACTCTTTATCCCTATACGTGTATATCGTTATAATTTTTTATCACTCTACATGTATTTTGTTATAATTCATTATTTCAATGCCTGTAAAGTTTATTTAATCATACATATATAATTCAGTAATGTAATACTAAGTTGAAGGGAATTGTCAGTAACGTTTAATTTAACAAAAGTACATAAAGGTGTGAGAGACTCTACTGCAAACTAGTATATATATATATATATATATTGTATATAATAGTATTGATGTGTGTGTATAAAGCAACGTTCGGTAAGTGTCTTCTTGTGAATTATGAAAGATTAAATCTTTTTTGTGTGTATTTTTTGTTCAACTTTTGTTTGGAATGTCGTGGAACTAAACCATACGGCACAGACAACATGAAATACTTTTGGGTCGTTAAATCGGGTTTGTAATAGACTACCATAACCTAGCCCAATACTAGCTTATCCAGGCTCCACGCCCAAGCTAAAGTCTGTTCGTAGTAAGAATTGATTTATTTCTTATCCACTTATTACTCTAACAAAATGTTCTACAATGCCACGCAGAATCACGGTATTTATCCACGTCTTCTGTCGTGAGTTCGTGAGGCTTTAACGACCTCCGGAAAACCAGTTGTGCCTTATTAAACACTCAATCTGTTTATCCAATCTAACAATAATTTTATGCATGTCATACTCGCCTTATATAAGAAGATTAACTATGTAGATTAATCTCAATTAACTATACCCATTTCGCTGCCAATGGAGTTTACACGACTGTGTGTAATTGTTTAATGAGTGTTTCGATTTCATTGCTAAATGAAATGTAATTTCGAAATGATAAAAGGAGCCTCCGAAGCATGTTAAAACAACATCCCATTTTCTGTTATAATATTTTACTTCAGTATACTAGTGCACATTGTTTGTCTTGGCAAATAAGATTTATTTCCGAAAGAAAACAGTACGTTATGAAAATAACAGAACGAGCATCAAAGACTTTGAGTAAAGAACAGCGGAAATATTGAAAGGTTAAACCCTCTTCGACCGACCTGTTGAATAATGACTATAACGTTTTACGCTTTAAGAAGAGAAATTCATAAGATATCCCCGATTCTGAGTATTTGCCTAAATTAGTTATGACATACAGTGCATTGCAAAAGTATTCACCCCTACCAATAATGTCACATTCTGATGAATTATAAATAATGTAAACACTTCTTCTAATGAACTTGTTTTCATTCAAAACTCTAATGATCAAACTTAACACTGTTATGTGTGAAGGAAGTTGAATGTCAACAAAACCTGCAAAGAAAATATATAAATTGAAAGTTGCTAATTACATAATTATTCATCCCCCTAAGTCAGTACTTGGTGGAAGCACCTTTGGCAGCAATTACTACTGTTAAGTCTTTTTAGATAGGTTTGTACCAGCTTGCACAAAAGGACAGTGTAATGTTAGCTCATTCTTGCTGGCAAAATTGCTCCAATTCTGACAAATTCGTTGGGGATCGTTGATGGACTGCAATCTTCAAGTCTCGCTATAAATTTTCCATTGGATTCAAGTCAGGAATTTCGCTTGACCACTACAAGACATTCACTTTCTTCTTTCGAAACCACTCCATTGTGGCTTTAGCCTTGTGCTACGGATCTATGTCCTGCTGAAATGTAAATTTTCGACCCAGTTTTAGATTCCTGGACTCAATCAGGTTTTCCTCTAGGATTCGCCTGTATTTGCACCATCCATCTGCCCTTCAATCCTGACAAGCTTCCCAGTCTCTGTTGATGAGAAACATCCCCATAACATGATGCTGCCACCACCATGCTTGACAGTTGGTGTTAACTTAGTGATGTGCTGTGTTGGACTTGTACCAGACGTAACGCTTTGAATTTAGACCAAAAAACTCAATTTGTTTTCGTCTGACCACAAAACCTTCTACCACATGTCTGCAGTATCATTTACATGTTTTGTCGCAAACTCCAAACGAGATTTAAGATTATTATTTTTCAGTAATAGCTTCTTTCTTGCCACTCCCCCATAAAGGCCAGCTTTGTGTAGGGACCCGGATATTCTCGATGCACGAACATTGACTCCTATCTAAGACAAGAAACTTTGCAAATCTTTCAAAGTCACTGTTGGCTTCACAGTTTCCTACTTGCCAGGCTGCTTAGTTTGGAAAGGCAGCCTGACCTGGGTAGTGACTGGGTGGTATGAAGCACATTTCACTTCTTAATGATGGACTTCACAGTACCCAAAGGGATAATCAGCGACTTTTAATTATTTTGTAACTCTTTCCTGATCTATGCTTCTCTACCACTTTATTTCTAACTTGACTGGAAAGTTCCTTGGTCTTCATGGTTGGTTTGTCATATCACTATGTGAGTTGTGGCTTGAACATATGCATTTACTCTGAAGTCAAGTTAAACCACTTTGATTACACACAGACAGAGACCATCACACCAAATTTATGATATTTCAAACAAATTTTTTTTGCACCTGAACTGATTTAGGTTTGCCATAGCAAAGGGGTTGAATACTTATACAATTGAAAATATTCTAATTTTCTTTGAAAATCTAACTTAGTTACATAATATTAGCATTTTTGTAGCTTCGTGTAGATTCTAAATAAGAAATCCCATTTGAAAGTTTCATGATTGCAAGCTCAGTTAACAAAACAAAAATGTGGAAACTTTACAGGGGATTGACTACTTTTGCAAGGCACTGTATAGCTTATTTTAACAAACTAAGTGATAGGCATATAAGTGAAATATTGGGGGAATATCTCCTTTTAAGCTATACCCACAATTGCAATTTGAAGAACTAACAAATTAGAGTATTGCTAGAAATTATGTATAACATAAATAAAAACATCGCCAAAATAAGGCATTCTCGTAAAGACGCAAGCTCGAATCTGAATCATCTTAGCATTAGCAGCTGTTTAAGATGCATGCATTTTTTTTACATGTTATATTTATTTGGAAATAAATAAATACTTCATAAGGACTTGTTTGCTCGTTGTCGTGATTCTTTGGAAAAAAAAAATGTCTGTAGTTGTCTTTAGTAAGCCGAATAAATAAAGAAACAAACACAACCTCGTGCCCCATTTAGGATATTTTTTTTCTTAGGGTATCTGTCACGCTTGCAGGGATAACTTGTAGAGAGTTTTAATAAAGGTTAAAAATCTAATTAACATAGTTTTGAAACTTGAGGGGCTCTCAGTAGAGGGCATACTTCCGTCACAAACGTTGATCATATTCGGCCCTCAAAAAATACGAAATTGTGTCCGTATGTCCTTTGATAATGACGGACATAAACCATTTTGGCAGGACAACGAGAAATAATAGTCTACATAAGTTCATCAAGTTTCATCAAACTCTAATAATGTTTGGCTGAGTTATAGAGCAAAAAATATTATGAAGAACCGGTCTCCATGTTAACAGATTGGGATATGTTTTTTATATTCGTGACCATACTGTGACCTATAACTTTGACCTTCATAGTACAAATGTATACTAACTTTCGTTTAAATCCATTCAACTGTTTTCTAGAAATCCTGCTGACAAACAAACACACAGAGGCGGAGGTAATAATATTTTCGTTCACTGCTTTCTTTCTAATTATTATGTTATCTCACCTGGTGGCCAATGTCAGTATTAATAATGAAGAAATAACTTTTAAACGAGAAACTATAGCAATCAACATCTTAAACTTTAAAAAAGGCATTCGATAATATTCAATGATAATAAAAAGCGTAATGATACACCTTTGTAGTCTTTCACTTTTGACCTTTATCATGTGGAATTCTTTTCCTTCTTTTTCTTATTTCACGATTTACCAACAACACAAAATGGAAATAAGTACTTAAACAAAAACTCACTCCTGTGAAACCATGTTTTGGAAATGAAAAAAAAAAAAATATTGTGACTTTATAAATGGTTCAACATTTAGGTTCCAGCATCGGGTAATCAGATTCCATATGTTCTGAGTGAAAAACAGGTTTTAAAAAATGTGGATTTCATGAAAATGTGTATATTTTTAATTGGAATTAAAATAAGAAATTGCGGCCATTTAAAAAATAAATAAGCACATAAATGGATTTGCTGGAAAATTAAATTAATTTATCGGTAATTCATACTGTACATAAAGCTCCAAGGGCCTGGAATGACCTGGTGGTTAGGGTACTTCACTCGTAACCTGCGAGTCGCGGGCTCGAACCCCGTGACCGAACATACGTGCCCTTTCACCTGTGTAAGCGTTATAATATGACTGTCAATTACACTATTCGTTTGTAAAGAGTAGCCCAAGAGTTGGCAGAAGGTGATATTGACAAGCTATCTTTCTTCTTGTTTGTAACTTCAAAATTAGGGACGTCTAACGTAGAGGGCCTTCGAATAGCTTTGCGCGAAATTCCACAAAGAAAGAAACATAATGTTCCCCTACTGGATCAATGGTAAGTTTATGAACTTACAACAGTAAAATCCGGGGTTCAATTCTTTGCGGTGGACAGATTGCAAATAGCTCATTGTGTAGCATTGCATTAAACAAATAAAAATAACAACTATACATAATAATAATATTATAGTTAAACGACAAGCAAAATTTTATAAGCTCGTTTGTGTCCTGCATGTTTTGTTTCAGTCATTCTGGTCATCAAACTTAAAAGTAAATCTAAAACCGAATTTAATATTTAAAAGATAAATATCTTGTTACACTTCTAGCTAATTTCTTGCTTGCTTCTCTTTCAAAAACTACTAGATTTGAATTCGCAATTAAAAAGTTTTACTTGTAATGCAACCAAGATGAATATCACCAAATTTTTACATAGCAGAAGTATGAATGATTTACAATTGAATTCATTCTTGCTTTTTGCCTTCCACATTGTCTGATGTAATTCTGGCGCCAAGATTAACTCGTTAAAACTAAGCGAGGTCGATGCAAGGTTGCAAAGAATGCATAAAAACTGCCACATTTTTCCATAGATCACAGAGGCCTGTTGACCTAATTAAGTAAAGGAAAAATAAATATTATTTAGGGCATTTCATAAATCACGTTTCACTATACCAAATGAATTATGCTTCTGCACTTGCGTAACTTTCCATGCTTATATCAAGTAGGGAATTGGTCAAGTAAAGACATTAGCCTTATCCAAGGGATGAAAGTTATTAATTTTCAAAATTACTCTCTATAACGTTCAAAATAATTCAATACTTTAAAGGAATTATTTAAATATTAAAATAGAAAAAGAGATAGTATTCTTTTAATGTCTGTTTAGGATATAAAGGTAGCTATTACGCTGAACGTGTTGATTATTTAAGAAAAATGCCATGGGTTGTAATTTCCTTATTGAAAGCATCTTGATGAATTGGTATAAACAAAACTATTCTTACATGTTCAGCGTATGTTGTTAAGTATTAAACCAGCCTACACATGTGGGCTCTGGAGACAAGTGCTACAATCTTCAAGCTGTATTTTCTATTGTTTGTTTCCCATTGCTTTTAATAGAGGGCTTAGTGTTGCTATAGGGACTGAATCCAGAGTGGGTGGAGCAAAACTTTTTTTCAGACTTTCTCTCAAATCTATACAAGGGCTATCTGCACATAGCCGTTCTTAACTTTTAACCAATAGACTAGAAGGGAAGGCGGCTATTCCACATCAATCACTGCCAAATTTGGGCTACTCTTATCTGACAGAATCGTGTGATTTGACTACAGTGTGCATTCAAGGCTCCAAAGTGCGTTTTTATGGCAACGTTTCGCGAGCCTGGAATCCTCGGGTTTACTGTCCTGGCATTTAATCTTATCCTAAGTCTTTATAAACACTGTCTAATATTAGACTTGCTGAGTTTAATCTTGAAGTAGCTATACTAATCTTTAAGGTACAGAAAAGTTAAAGTTTAGTCTTCGTATGAAATCAGAATTATCTATGTACACTAACTATGGAAAGTCGTTACCTTAGTTATTCGTTTCCCGCCACTATTCTAGAACATTTCCTTGTAGATTAAGTAAGATGTTAGCTAGAGAATGGAGTATTCGAATGTACATGTAATATATGGAATATGGAACCAAGATTGTGTTAATTTCCAGAACTAAAAATTCAAAAGAAATTTCAGCAACTGATATTGTCAATAGTTCACTTTAAAGAAAATCTTTAAATATATACATTTAAAAATGTTTATAAAAAAATGTGAGGAAGTGAAAAACTATGACCTACTATACAATGTATACAAAGTGTTCGTATAAACTAGGATATTTGTGCTTAGATTATACTGTATTTCATTACCAGCCTATTCAACAAAATGTTGACACATTTGCAGTTAATTTATGTTATATATAGTGTGAGTTTACATAGATTTCTCAAGGAGAATGAATTTAATATAAATACTGATATTTATAACTACAAATTTAACTTCTTTGAAATTCTACGAAGTGTTAGTATAAAGTTTGCAGAATTATTCAGAAAAATATCTTTATTAAGAAGCAATTATAAAACGTTAACTTCAAATGTATGTCAACAAAATATGCTCAAAAGAAAAGAAACAAGTCACTGTTGCAAGAGCACTTTCAGATAGGTAAGTAGATAGCTATTTCAATGTTCATGGAGTGTATTAATGAGATTTTTGGGGGTAAAATGTATATTTAAACATGTGTTTACTCCATTTTAACCCAATAAACCAATTATGTTCCTACCTGTATTCGTTTGGGTAGTTGTCTATGTATTTGTTTGGTTATTAGTGTTCTTATTTGTTTGTATATATATTTGTATATTTATCTACATCTCTTTTCGTTTTCAACCATGTGTATGTGTGTTATGGTGTCTCTTTAGAGTCGCCTATGTATTTCTATGCACATCTGTTTGTATATACTGTCTGGAATTATGTGGTTATTTATTATCTAATCAAAAACACCTTAGGTGTCAAAAAAGGTGCGTCCAAAAAAAAAGAATTGATCTTTGTTTTTCATTTGGTCGCGTGACCTGGGAGAATCAGGTACACCTGGACCTTTACTTCTCTCTTTGACTATTGATTTGGTTCTCGGGTGTTGGATGAAGCCCACGTTATTTCTTCAGTAGAATGCAACTTAAAGGAATGAAACCAAAATTGGCGGCCAAACTTGTAACTACACTTATAGCATCGATAAGAATTTTAAAGTAAATATTCATTCATTAGTTAGCCGAGCCGCGTATTTCATTTTACCAACCATCATGCCCCAGATCTGCTATAAGCCGCTCTTCCGCGGCAAAAAAAAAAAAGAGGAAAAAATTCAATCAAAATTGGAGATTTTATATTTCGTATATTTCTAAATGGATTTCTTTGAAATTTGATATGTGATGGAAAGGTCCAGTAGAGCACATCTACTGAAAATGTTTGATAATTTGGAATATTGTTAAACTATTACTTCTGTTAATAACCTACAGTATGTCCTGCAGGTTGTTTTGGCCGCACGACACACTACCGTGTGTTTTGATAGGTTTTCAAACTTCACTTTACGTTCAAGATAATATTTTAAAGACAAACAAATAAAAATATGTCATACTTTCCGGGCCATAGTAACCTAGTCAAGCCGAGAGTCAGGGTTCGCACCGAACTTTGAGATAATAGGTGCGCTATAAAAGTGACAGTTAATTCCTACTACTCTGTGGAACAAGAGTGAATCAATAGTTGGCAGCGAGTGCTGCTAATTATCTGCCTTCCCTATTGTCTACCAGTTGTTTGTGTATAGTTTCCTTCTTGTCTACCGGTTGTTTGTGAAACAAACAAACAAACATATCACAATACATATTGACATCTACCATACCTTGATGTTTAGTCCTTTTTTTTCTTTTTTTGCTGATAAAGAGAACCTGAAATATTTGATTAAAATAAACTCGTGAATATTTTATATTATAATTCTCTTGGATGAAATACAACGATATAAATCTATTTTGAAATTAGGTAAATTTTTTTATGATTTTGTAAACATTGTATTAGGTTTAATTTGCTTAATTTGCTTTTTGTTTTTAAATTAGGTCCCCGGATGGATGAATGTAAGCTTGAGGCTTCATAACGCTAAAATACAGAGTTCAATCCCTGCATTTGACACAGCGAAGATTGCTTTGCGCTGACACAAACAATTTTCACGTAGGCTCTAGGACGAAACAACTACTTCACCATCATTTTTTATATTTCCCTACTAAACTAGAACCACATTATCCAAAAAGGTGGGCCGTCTGTTCTATATCCTTAAGTATAAGCCCAGAGCAGTCCGTTAATTACGAAAGATTAGTCCGACTACGAATGTCGACACGGAATTTATAGAGAAGTTAAAATTCCCCAAGCTTATAAAGAGATATTTCGTATTTAGGGACATTTTACAGAATAATTTGTTCGTTTGATCACCTGAATTACACCGTATGACCAAAACGGTCAGGTCAGTGACCTCCTACTGTGCATACATAACCGTCCTAATTTGGAACTACAGATCAGAGGGAAGGCAACCAGTCGGCAGCATCAGTCGCCTGAAGCGGCTACTGAATAACTGATTGATTGTCACTTGCTTGTTTGTTGTTAAACATAAAGCTACGCCACGTGCTAGCCGTGCTGTGCCCACCACGAGTATCGAAACTCGGTTTTTAGCGGCGTGAGCCCGCAGATTTACCACTGAGCCACTGGAAAGGAGCTTGACTACCACTCTTATAACGCACCCAAAGCTGAAAGTGCAAAGTGTTTGGTTACACCACTTCTCGATCCCGATAATCTTGGAACACTGGGGTGATAAGCTATAGGCCACGCTCGAACCTACCTACAAAACTAAGTGAATACATTTCTTTTCTTTTTTTCGGGTTCTTTTTGTTGTGTTAAATTCTCTAGAGTTTTTGCAGAGGGGATCACTCAGTTTTCTTTTCTCTTCTGACGTAATAACTGAAGAACACGATTTTTTTTTTAGATAGTATACTTATCGATGAAGAAGGAGGGAGGCTATACGAAAAGAATAAAAGAAATAATTAGCAACAACTATTGATAATTTTACATGGTTCTTGTAGTGTAGGTGGCACTTGTAATATGGTTTTCAACATAATATTTCATGATACAATATATGTTGATAAAAATTAACTGTTTGAAAAATCTTGTTGAATTTCTTTCAATATTGTAATTGTTCTGAAGAAGGCAATTTCGATATCATGCGGAATCCAAAAGCACGTCCCTGCTAACTGGTTGGTATACATTTCATTTTGCAGACCGCTAAAAAACAGGTAAAGTGGCACATCCATGAAAATCATGTGAAAAAGTATTGGTTTGTTTTGAATTTCGCGCAAAGCTATACGAGGTCTACCTACGCCAGCAGTTTCTAATTTAGCAGTGTAAC
>NW_013666923.1:58369-80212 GCF_000517525.1 Limulus polyphemus
AAAAGGGCGAGCATGTTTGGTGGGACGGGAATTTGAACCCGCGACACTCATGTTGCGAGTCGAGCTCCCTAACCACCTGGCCATGCCGGGCCTGTAAAAAAAAAAGTGCATCTATCTATACTAAATAAGAAAGTAATCAATCCATCGAGACCACGTGAGATCATTTTCAAATCAGCTCTCGCTTGTGAAGAAGGATTTATTTGAGTAACAAAAAAAAACAAACTTAAAGCAGATCTTGTATTACAAGGTGAATAATTTTGAGGACTATGCGCCTGTCTGCAAGATTATTTTACTCGATAAAGAGAATTTCAGGAATGGTAACAGTATTTTTTGTTGTTGTTTAAGAACAAAGCCACTTTGGACTATATGCTGCGTCTATCGTGGGGAATTGAACCCGAAATTTAGCGTTGTAAGTCCGTAAACTTATTGTTGTCCCACTGGGGGTCGGACGGTGGGTGTTGTAAAAAGACCAAAATAATTCATATTATATTCAGCATACTGCTACAAAAATAAAGGTTTTTCATTGTAATTCACAGAAATTACGACAGTTAAAGGATAAAAGCTAAATAATACTTATCCTTTAAGGGGATCATCTCTGTCTTACGCCTCTCAGTAACCCAAAATTGATAGGTTTGATCAACTACTATCCTGATTAAAGTGGCATATTACACACGAAACCTACAAAAGGATGTTTTATGTATAACCTTTTATCGACGTCCATTTCTTGAACAAATATATAGAAAAAATTAGTTAATTAATTCAAAGTATTTCGTCTAAGAAAACTAAAAGTTAAGCCAGATTTGGATATAATCAAAATTATTACACCTGCTGGCGAAACGACTTTCAAGAGAGGTTCTGCTAGTTCGTTTTGAATCCTAAAAGAGTGGTGTAGGAACTTTTTTTGCAGGGGAAGCGGATTACGCGCGAAGGACGTTTTAATTGAGTAATTAATAACCCTACATAATATATATGTTTTATTTTATTGTTGCTTCTTAAAAGTTTGACGAATCAAACTTAGATGCACTAAATTCCGTCGTTGTTTTGGTCTCTGTATAATTTCCTCGATTTGAAGGTTACTGCTGCCACTTCTTCTTGCTTCCTCTACATAGATCTCGAGAAACTATTAACAAAGTAAACACAAACAACACTGACCGACTGTGAACATTAAGTTTTTAACAATACCCGTAACATACGAATCACTGCACCAAATTTTACTAGCGAAAACGTGGAATCAGCACAACTTATTTTCAAAATTTACACGACCCTAATAAGAAGTAACACCAGTAGCATGGGGTATGTATTAGTACAGACAAAATAGTGTGTTAAAATGTTCTACGTCTCTCAGTTACCCACTCAGATATTTATTTTAATACTGCACAGATTTGAATGTAGAATGAGGGATTGATTATCATAATCAATAAGATAGTGATATGTATGTTACAATTTTTTTTGCGATGTTAACCTGCTGGAACGCGACAGTCGTGAATATTGCTGCATGCTAGATTAATGTATAAACGTTTACATGTTGTCGTGTAATACGTGCATTTATAGAAATGTATACTTAAAAGAGAATGGGGATAACGTGTTTGTTCGCCTGGGTATCGAGAATTCGTGTTCGTGCAGTTTATCTTCAGATCGTGACTAACTGTACTATTCCGATCTTTTATATCGTTAGTAGGTAATGCAACCTTTCCAAGCTTTTCTCCGCGTGTAAACGCGTGGCGTCACGTGCGAGTGTAAGGAGAAAAGATTTTCTTTTTTCATAAGCGTTAAAGATCAATCATGTTGGCAAAACATTTGATGGCACTTGCAGCTATAAAGAACTTAGTATTTATATGCGTCCTGTAATAACTATATGGGTCGTTAAAGATATAGGACTTTACTATTTAAACAAATACTTGTATGAAACATTTGTATTATCATTATCATAAAAGCCAAGTGTCGGTCAATCACTCGGTCACGTTCGATTTCTCTGAGTTTCGTGAATTACACGAGTCCAATTCCACTGTTTCTCCTATATTACTTCCTTATTTGATTGCCCGTTCCCATTTTAGTTGAATTCATTCGCTAACATTAGCGCAAATAGCCCCTAAGTTTCGGCACTTTTTCTGCTATATAAAAGCCTGTCAAGGACTGAGTTTTTATACCAAAGATTTATTCATCAACGAGTGAAATTAATTTGCCGTTTGTTACGAAGAGAAGTTTTTTGAACGACGATCGAGTATTTACAGAAAATTTTATTTTAAGAGAACTATTGCAATAATGCGATTGATGTGATAAAAAATAACTGATCAATGAGAGCTGGGACAAGGATCGTTGCTGGGAAGAGACACTCTTTAGTTAAAGTAGATATTACTCGTGATAGGCTTAGGTTTTCCGAAGCTTAGAAGGTCCTTTATTTTTACAAAGCTGTAAATTGGAGGATTCAAATTTGGTAGGCTTTGGTTTTCCGTCATTTTTGACGCACTTTTATACTAGTTGTTCTATACAACATGCTAGATAGATAAGTAGATAGATAGATCATAGGTAATACTAGAGACCATTCTAAAATATAAGCTAGTGTTACCAATACTGCGTATGTACAATAATACATTGTTGACCTTTAGAATACATCCAACTTACCAACTATATAAACACCCGATTTTTGGTAAGAAGGTTTTAATAAGTCGTTAAGATTAAGAACACACTGATATACAGAATTCTAACGGAACGGTCACAAGAGAGGAAGGGGGAGAGTGTACAAAGAGTTTATCAGAAAGAGATAATGTACACATGTGCGTGTATGTGTGGGTAGTTATATCTATTGTTTTATTATAAAATGCCGAATATCATTTTACTCTCACGCTGTTTTAGTTTTCAAGAATGCGATTTCAGAAAATACCGATTAGCTAAAAGATGGGATACTGAGTCATGCGTTAAGATGCCTTTTTTATGATGTATGTTACATCTGGAACGAGGAGGATAGCTAATGTAGCCAATTATTGGTATTCAAAGGTTTGTCACTGACTAATGAAACCACGATTTATCTCGTTATTAACCTGAAAGTTGTTGTTTTTTATTAATGGCACCATTATTTAGCTAATTATAGCTTTGGGAGGTTTGTTGTTGACTAATGACCTCACCATTTAGCTTATTATTAAATTGTTTGTTTGCTTTTTGTTAAGTACAAAGTTGCACAATGAGCTCTTTGATCGCAGGCATCAAAACGTGAAAAGCCCTCATACTTACTTACTTAGGGTTGCCTAATTATTGGAAGATTTGTTGTTGACGAATGGTATCATAATTCAGCTGGTTATTAGCCTTGGAAGGGTTATTATGACTAATGGTATCATAATTCAGTTGATTATTAGCCTTGGAAGGGTTATTATGACTAATGGTATCATAATTCAGTTGATTATTAGCCTTGAAAGGGTTATTATGACTAATGGTACCGCAATTTAACTGATTATTAGCCTTAAAAGATTAATTTTTTCATCTAATGGTACCAACAGTCAGCTAACTAGTCTTTGAAGGTTTTTGGTTGATAAATGACACCACCGTTTAGCTAATTATTAGCCTTGGGAAGTTTGTTTTTGAGTAATGACTCCACCGTTTAGCTAATTAATTTTCGTTAGCAATTGAACATTCAGTTAGTTGATTATTAGTCTTGGAAGGTCTATTTTTCACTAATGACGCCACCACTGAACTAATTATTACCCTCGTCCTCGTGTGTGTTTGTGTCTGTTTCCGCGCGCGTATTTCGAAAACTGATAAATCGATGTGCACGAAATTTTTACACAAGATGGGAAGTCAATATGGGACAGTCCTCTACAAATTTGGTCCGGATCTAGATTCTGGGTCAGTGAAGCATTTTCTATAATGAGGAGATCGTACATTTTCGCCGTTTGGGGTTAATACCTCTTTAAAGTATGATAAGATTTGTACCAAATTTCATGGGCACATTAAAGTTGAGACTCCTCATCCCACTACAAAAAATTACCCGGATAAGTGATCTTTCTGAATTTGAAAAGGATTTTCTGAGTTCTCGAAGGTGAAATTTGACGTTATCTGATATAAACGCATGCAATCTCTAAAAGGAGCGTCGGATAGGGTATGCAATCTCTAAAAGGAGCGTCGGATAGGGTATGCAATCTCTAAAAGGAGCGTCGGATAGGGTATGCAATCTCTCTGATTGCTCTTGTTAGTCTTGGAAGGTTTGTTGTCGACAAATTAATTATCATTTAGTTAATTATTAACATTGTAAGGTAAATTGTTGACTAATGGCACCATTATTTAGCTGACTATTAGATTTGGAAGGGTTTTTCTTCTCATAATGGTGCCAGCATTTAGCTCATTGTCAGTTTTGGAAGGTTGACAAATGCTGATACCACTATAAAGCGGATTATTAGCCAAGGAAGGATTTTTTTTTACTAGTGACAACACCATTTATCCGATTATTAGTCTTTAAAACTCTCGTTGGCAAGTGAACCATCATTTAGTTGATTATTAGCCTTGGGTAGTTTATTTTTGGCAAATGAACCATCATTTAGTTGATTATCACCCTTGAGAGGTTTAGTTTGGGCGAGTGAACCATCATTTAGTTGATTATTAGCCCTGGGTGGTTTATTTTTGGCAAATGAACCATAATTCAGTTGATTATTAGCCTTGAGAGGTTTAGTTTTGGGAGTGAACCATCATTTAGTTGATTATTAGCCTTGGGCAGTTGATTTTTGGCAAATGAACCGTCATTTAGTAGATTATTAGCCTTGGGTGGTTTAGTTTCGGAAAATGAACCATCATTTAGTTGATTTTAGTTGAAAATTTGTTGTTATCGTCTGATGAAATTATCTTCTAGATGTTTATGCTAGCCCTAGGAATTCGTTTCGGATATCCAATAAAGTCATTTTGCTAGTTGTAATAAATTTGGATAGTTTACCAATGTTTAATACCAAACAAGTATCAACTTTAAACTTTATTGGTGCATAAAGACGACAGCAAGAGTTCCAAAGTTTCTGGTTGTATTATATGTATTTGATTTATGCTCATAACATTTTCAAAAACACATTATCTTTTTAGTCGATCATACAAGAGTAACCCAAGAGTTTGTGATGGATGCAATTGACTAATTAACTGCCTCCTATCTAGTCTTTTTAGTCCTAAATTGGTACGGCTATGCGTTGTCAGCCCTAATGTAGCTTAGCGCGTAGATTTTGAGCCAAAAATGATAAATTTATTAAGTTAGAGAAAAATGTTTTACATTTTCATAACTATCTGGCCCAGCATGGCCAGGTGGTTAGGGCGCTCGACTCGCAATCTGAGGGTCGCGGGTTCGAATCACCGTCCCACCAAACCTGCTCGTCCTTTCAGCCGTGGGGGCGTTATAATGTTACGGTCAATCCCACTCTTCTTTGATAAAAGAATAGCCCAAGAGTTGTCGGTGGGTGGTGATGACTTGCTGCCTTCCCTCTAGTCTTACACAGTTAAATTATGGACGGCTAGCGCAGATAGCGCTCGTGTAGCTTTACGCGAAATTCAAAACAAACATAACTATCAGGAACCCTATTGTGCAAAAAACACCTTAAACAGTAAAGATTCAGTTCAAACAACACTTTAAAACATTTACTATTGACTTCTAAAGCTGTACACATAAACAAATATACAAAAACGCACACATGTTAGACTTACAAGGAAAAGAAAATCCGCTCAAAACAGCATTTTTGTAATTCTTCTTCTTATTATTCTCTTGGCAGCTTACAACAGAAACGGCTTGGTATATTGCACCTAAACCTTTCGTAGAATACTAAATAATGTACTGTGAAGGACGTAGGTGTACTGAAAAGTCGGTTTGTTTATTCTATATTTTACATAAGCTGAAAAACATCATAATTCTAGTGTAAACCATGTTATCATTACCCCTTGAAGCTAGCTTTCTTACAAACATTTGGTGTTTTTTTTTAAAAAGCATAAGTACAGGGTTAAATAGGAATTACCAGCCAATAATAGATGAAGATTAGTTGACAGCTTTGTACACTATACAGTCAGCGTCTTTGGGGAGTCAACCCCTATATTATGTATAAAGTGAAGAAGATCATTATACATAATATTAAATGTTATTAAACACATTCGTATAATAATTACTTTTAAAAACACAAATAATTATTCAAAGTGATGTTTTAGACATATATGTTTTATTTGAAAAAGCTGCTTTTCTAAAATTTTATACGCGCTTAGAGGGGGTTATGTCTTAGTCTAGGCATATATTTTTCCATAGCTGTGCGTTATATATAGAGAATTTAGTTATACAGAAACTATGAATGCTCACTATATTCTCAAAGAAATCTCCAGGACAATTTCCAGCCGCAGCTTAACATTTTACATCTCGAAATAATGCGATCAAATAGTCAAAAGCTACAGTAAATCATCATGAATCGTATCAAATAGCTATTAGTTATGTATAAAGTTAACTACTATATGAAATAATTCTTTGCCTATAGTTAAGCATAAAAAAGTCAGCAAACAAGATAAATAAAAATTGGGATTTTAAAAACCTGCAAATAGGGATCGTAAAAAAAGTAAACAAACAAGGCTGGAGATACTGTAGACATTATTTACTCAAACTACAAAACTATTTTAACTCCACCAAATGTGATACGAGGTAACAGCATGGAGCCAAAATAGGGGTTCGTAGTTTGAGTTGATAATGTCTACAGTATCTCCAGCCTTGTTTGCTTACTTCTTTTATGATCCCTACTTGCAGGTTTTTATATTCCCAATTTATTGTTTATCTTGTAACTTATCTATCTTCCTTAACTTACAAAAGACAGTAAATGATTTTATCCCTCCCCAAAGCGAGATAACTAAAATATGATAAAACCCTAGTTCTTTTGATAGGTGGGCCTGTCTTTAACAGGGACAAAAGCAGTTGGAGACAGGTCCACCTCTCAACAATACTAGGGTTTAATCGTGTTTTTAATTTATCAATCTCTTTCTATCATACATGTTTTTACTATCATAAACTGCCTAACTGCCTTCTGCTAACTGAGTGACAAGGTTTCCAATTTTAATTGCGAACTTAGATGCAGCTGCAAATATTTAAGCCCCCCAGTGGCACAGCAGTATGTCTGCGGAGTTACAATGCTAGAAACCGGGTTTCGATACTCGTGGTAGGCAGAGCACAGATAGCCCATTGTGTAGCTTTATGCTTAATTCCAAACAAACAAACAAGCAAATATTTAGTGACAATCATAAGTTATAAAATTAACAATAAGATCAACGTTCAAAATGCACAATAAAATTTTATTTGGACGTTGGTCAAATTTAAAAGACACTATACGTTTGGTAGCTTTATGCTACCATCACCAGTAGTAAAAGCCTACATGACAAGCGGGTAATTTTATAAGGAAGAGGTTGAACTCATTGTAATTTATGAAGGTAGTAATGAGTATAATACATAAGAAGTCACTATTTCTTTACAAAACTGTGCGTTATCACCAGATAACACTTCATCTCTATTGAATGCTTGATGTCACTTGTTGACGATGACATCCAAGGCTCTGGTTGAGCACGCATTCTGTGAGTTTTTTATTTTGTCTTCTCTCCAGGTGCTGGGAAATATTCTACAGATATTTGTGCCGCGTTTTCAAGATATGGTTACTGTGACTTACTGTTTTGTCTAAATATTGGCGTGACATCTTTCGTTATATCTATTTTTTTCAATAGAAAGTATAAGACTCGTACAAAACGTAGCAAATGATTTTATCTCCCCCCCCCCCCTCTCTCCAAAGCGAGATAAATAAGCTCGTGATATAGGTCATATTCGCCGATGTCGTGATGTTCTGATGATGCTCTATAGGAATCTCTGTGACAGTTGTCCCAGATATTTTACGCTTTGTTACATATCACTAGTTCTAACCTGATACATAGATTAACACCGCTGTGTTTGTGTCGTGTTATCTCTAAACTGATGAATAGCTGTTTGATGCAACTGCATCATGTGAAAACTTCCTATTGTTGCTGTTGTCTGTATGGTAGTTTGGAGAAACTGCCGTTGATTTTCTCTGTGACAAGAATCTTACTATTCAGCCCACCGCTCTAAAAAGCGGATTAATCCTTTGTATATTCTTCCCCGCACTCCAGTATTTTGTTATTTATATCACTAAAGCTAGATCTTGAGACATATCCTCGAAAGGATTATAAAACATTGGTTCGTAAAAGTCAAATTACAGTGAGTCCATATTTTGGTTAGAGCTTACAGCATTATCGCGTATCACAATACCATAAACGTAACTACAATATGTTTGATGTGACTGGAAACATGCGTAAAAGATAAATTCTAATTACATGAGTATAAATTAAAACTCCAATATCAGATCTGATGATATTGTTGTAATGGTTTATATTGTTGGAAAAGTTCTTTCGGATTATTTAGTAAAAATAATAACGCATAGTTCAGTCCTCTTAACAATAACAAAACATTTTGTATATTCAACCTCAAGTTCCACGTTTTCCACGGTTAGCCTAACCAACGTTCAATGATAGGCCTAATGTCACAAATAAACTACTGCTTTCAGAAATTATACTTACTTTCTAATTTCGCACTTTATTTCTTCGCCAAAACACAAACATAATCTCCACATCACTGAACTAATTGATGAACTGTATGAAAGTAACAGATAAATTGATTAATTCATGCACTGGTTGCTCATTAAGCAACAAATAGATTCACTAACTCAATCTATATTACTTAAACTTTAGAAAAGTTCCAGAGACTACGCCCATCATGTTACGCTCCAGTTGAACATCAATACAAATTTCCAGAAACGTCTAGATTGAAAATAGGGGCTGTAGCAATATGTTATGTATGGTTTTATTTTTTCTTATATCACCATTTCTTGTAAAACTACTTTCAAACAGCTGTTAACGAATTGCATAACATTCCATCACCGCACATGCTCGCCCTTTCAGTCATGGTAGCGTTATAATGTAACGGCCAATCCTACTATTCTTTGATAGATTTGGTAGTGAGGGGTGTTGGCTAGCTGCCTTCCCTCTAGTCTATCACTTCAATATTAGGGACGACTAACGCCAGATAGTCTTCCTAGAAGTTTTGTGCTGAATTCAACAAAAACAAATACAAAACCTTTATTGCCTGTTTATTACATGGTCAATTATTTAAAACATTAGCCAATATCTAAGGTTTCTCTTATGCATGACTGTCTATGGGAGGATTAATACGGCTTTCATTTTCAGGATTTTTAAAACAAGAGGGGAAATAATAATCGACCATGATTAGTCCAAGAGCCATCTTGTAGACCCGTACAAAATTGATGTACAGAAAATTGTAATGTCTGTTTGTATTTGGGGGTCAAGAGTCTACAGAATAACCTTGGGTATACATTTCGACTCTGTGATATTTTAGTTTGCAAGAGGACTTTTTTAAAAATAGCTACTGTCAAAATTGCGATATCCTACTTTTACTTATATCTTCTCAATCATTAGATATATGGTGATAACGTTAGTGTCTAAACCTAAGTTTTCAGGGTTACAATAGCAGGGAATTTAGAGCGTTTAGAGCAATACTAGTAGATGATGCGAGATAAAAAATCCCTAAATCATCTTAAAATAGTACAAAGTTTTATATTTCTTTCATAACTAGTTTTTTGACAAGTTGCTTTGTTAATGAAGATATGTTCGTTAATTTTTTCGGTATGGCTTATGAAATTATTCATTTGCAAGACGATGACCACA
The DNA here is from genome assembly GCF_000517525.1 of Limulus polyphemus. NCBI lineage: Eukaryota > Metazoa > Arthropoda > Merostomata > Xiphosura > Limulidae > Limulus > Limulus polyphemus. The sequence goes on from NW_013666923.1 coordinate 68,096, forward strand.
GGTAGCTGTCCATGGCATAGGACCAAAACTATATTCTTACCGGACAGTTGTTTTTCATATCAGTTTGCAATCTTATAATAATCACGAAGATTTAGGTGGTATACTGTCCTAGTTTACATGCATATAGATTGCGCTGATGCCATTATACCTAAACATTGATTCCTGGATGGCCAATCTAGGTTTGATAAAACCCAATAGGCGTATATGTAATCCTGGGAATGTAAATCATACACCATACAACTCTCTCTGCTAAATTACAGAACAAGTTATGCCTTTTAAAGCATATGGCAGATTGCGGGCTACAATATCCTCATTATTGTTACTTTAATTCATTTGCTGCATTTTTTTTCTTGGGGGGGGGCACTTCTGGTCTGAAGACAGTGTGACTGTTCGCGCAGAGATGTGTTTTTGTGGGTCTGCAGTTCTACAACGACCCAGTAAGAGATAGACATTTCCATTTAAGACACCTTATAAACATTCTGAGAAATTGCTAAACATTCAAACACTATCGATGAATCAGTATACTTATAAAAACAAACTGCTATCTATACCATGTAAGAGAAATAAAGTTTAATGTACTATAGGCTGTAATGGATTCAGAAATATAAACCGTAATATTTAGGGTTAATTTCGGGTCACATTTATAAAGATGAAATATACGAACGAAGATCTAATTGATTGTAATGAGCATAATTTCGGCTGTCAATACGCTTTTGTTCTCCTAGATTTAGAAGAAACAAAAACACAATTTTTCTTCTGTGTAAACATTTACAGCAGCTTTGAATATTCCGATAAGGCTTAAAATTAAAGTAAAAATAATAAATTAATTCTATTTTTTTTAAGAATGTATAATAAAGAAGTTAATAAAACTATTTATACTGCCAACACACAATACCAATAATACTTGTTAATTGAAAATTTTTAGACCTTAAAATGTGGATGTTCTTACGAAGTTATTATGGCAATAAACATGATTTATCATTCTTTGTATAGGTTGCTCCCATGTGTGATTAGGGTGGAAAAGGAAAGCATGGTTGATGAAAGCAATAGAAAACCTATCACTCTTGGAGAAGTTTATATGAAAGAAGAATATCAGGATGTCTTCAATAACAACAGATACATTGTCTGCCGAAAAGTAAATCATATACAAAGTTGACATCTAATGTGACGGATGTAAACGTATCCGAAATGCAGATGAGACTGATATATTCTATTGTCACGTGGACAATGGTTTCTACAAATTATACACTCTAGAAAATAAATTCGAGAATATACATTAAAGGGCAGTTCAATTTGCATGTGTGGATACCATGACTATAAAAACTGTTACAGCTGAATCAGAAGCAAAGGAAGCCACTCAGGCCGTTAGCAACTTCCTATCCTCCGTTCAGAGCAGAAGAAAATCCCGATCATCCTAATCTTGTAGAAAATCTTCAGGCATCAGATCGCCATGGAAACTGAGAAACTACTCAGCATCTTCTACGAGTTTGATTGCCTAAATTACTTCTTTTAAGGCTGCTGGTACCCAGAGAGAGTAAAAAAGCTGACAACCACTTCCTCTATGATAGGCTGCTGGTACCTAGAGAGAGTAAAAAAGCTGACAACCACTTCCTCTATGATGGCTGCTAGTACCTAGAGAGAGTAAAAAAGCTGAAAGCTGACAACCCCTTCCTGTATGAAAAGTTCTCCCAGGCTACTTTGTCGTTTATTAAGGGACAGCAGGTTCAATGCTGTTTCGCCAGACATGAAACTTGAGGAGACAATCCAACGTTGGCAGAAAAGCTCAAAAGGCATAGTCGTACAAACAAGAAGAAGCGCATATGTGTGAATAGTAACTTGTAATGCCTTCCGCGAACTAACCAATGTCCAGGTGATGAATATTCTTGGATCATTTGCAGGAAAGGAGAACAGTTTGATGCTAATGTGACACAACTCCTTCGACTCATACAGAAGAATGGTAATCCTTTTGAGATTACGAGCACGTGCGTGTTCACACTTTTGTGACCAAGCAATCTGTTGGCCATAACATCTCACTGTGGTTGTTGAACACTTTGCAGCAAGATTCAACTGACTACAAGAAATTCCAAAACGACAGATTTATCTTAAGAGTTTGTTTGTTTGTAATTGAGCACAAAGCTACACAATGGGATATCTGTGCTCTGCCCACCACGGGTATCGAAACCCGTATTTTAGCGTTGTAAGTCCGCAGACATACCGCTGTGCCATTGGGGGCTATCTTAAGAGAGAAAAATACTCTCAGATACAATATCAAAAGTGAGCTTTCCAAGATTCAGTAGCACCAGTCTCAGTGATATAAATACTGGAAAAGTCCAAAGCGCTGAGCCTGACATTAAACGAACTCTCAAAAGCCCAGAAACAAATGAAAATTGCAACAGAGCGAAGTCAGTCAGTATAGAAAGTTTTGACTCCTGACTTATTGGCAGTAAGCTCACTCTTAGGAGGTGATGCTGTCAGGAAACCAGCGAAACATACCCTCGTTGCAGAACTTCTTGTATCAGAAGAATGCCTATTATAACCCGAAAGTAACAACACAACAGTTCTTGTCTATTTTGTCTCAAATCAGAATGATGAAAATTGCCCATTTTTAAAACGTTGGACAGGCAATCATGATGATTCTTAAGATGTTCAGAGCACTCTGTGAAGCACGGAAGCTTCAATGTTGACAGCTACATTCAATCGTCTATAAAAAATTAGAAAGGCAAAAAAAAAAAGCATCAAACACTGCACTATTGAGCTGGTATTCATACATGCTTAGACGTCTATACCTCAACAGCTCGACGAGTTTCGATCGTCAGCATCCAACAAAATCAATGTGCAACAGTTTGCTTGCAAATTAGTAAGTACTGATTCAGTTCTCGTTGACGTATGATAGAATAGTTTCACCTGTGATCCATAAAAATGGAAATCAACAACAAGTTACAGAGCTGACTAATATACAGGGAAAAGCTGACCAGTGTACCATACAACATTTAAACTTGGCGGTAGAGAATGGTGCAGTTGCTTTGCTAGTGATATACTTGGACACACTGAAAGCTGAGGGTTTGAAAGAGGTGCAAATTCGTTTTTACATGGGTGAAAAACGAAGATTTATTCCACTGCACCAACTCTCCATGAAACTAGGATCACATCTATGTAGTGCTATTGTGAAGGCCCACACTGCCACAGGGAATGATGTAATGAGCAAAATCAAAACCAAAAATGCAGCACCGTGTGCGCAGCCTGAGGATATCATTCCAGACTTTGCAGAAACAAATGTACTGAATGAGGAAGACATGGAAAACTTTGAAAAAATATAATTTCAGAGTTTGATCACCAAGCAGCAAGGACAGCTTTTCTGTGATATGAGATTCACAGAGGACAGAAAATCAAAGACATCTCCTTCAAAACTTTCTCAAACATCCATCTCAATAAGAGATCATAACCTACAAACGTTCAGTCATCCTTCTCAACCATGAGTACGTTACTCATATATCTCTAGATTTTGGTTTAGATTAAGAATTTGGAATACTGCTGCCATCTATGCTGGTCAATGTTGTTCTTGATGAGCTCATGATTCTGTGACTGCCAAATCTGTAATATAGTAAGATGCCAATTTAGAAAAGTAGGAACGAAGAGCTCTCTGTTGTGCAAATGTGAAAGTAAGTGTTTCTAAATAAATGTATGCTATAATAATTTTAATACAATATCAAGATTTTGCATTTAAGATATAAAAGTTTGAGGATTTCTTGTATCCGTAATTACTTAGCATATTTCAGGTTTATTGAAGCTGATGCTTTAACGTTTAGCAGTTAATGCATTTATTTTTAACTATTTTATGTAGACGAACCCTTTTTGGCTGTGAACAATAAATTGCAAATAAGATTAATATGAGAAACATATCAACTAACGTTTTATCATTTTATGAAATGTATTACAGCGTGTGTCACAATATCGGTGTTAAAACAATAATCGTGTGTCATATTTTTAGTTAACACCTTATAAGTCTTATATATCATATAATCCATTGAAATTTACCAAATCGCTTTGATTTAATTCTATTTCTTAGCCTTGAAGACTCGGGTTTAGATACCAAATTCATTACCATATGTCCAATAGTTGATGAGATACAGGCAAAAATAGGAAATTGCTATTTTGAATGTGAGTCTTTGTCTCATATCGTCCACTGATATAGCCCAAAAACGCCTTGAAACCTTCTCCATTGTAATCTTTGACTCTAAAAACTTAAGTTTAGACTCCAAATCATCATCATATGTCTAATAGTTGAGGAGATATAGGCAAAAATAGGATATCGCAATTTTGGCGGCAGCCATTTTAAAAAATCGCGTTTAGCTAAATAATGTCCCAGAGCTGAAATGTTTACCAAAGGTAATTTTGTATACAATTGGCCCCAAAACACGCACAGACAATAAAGTTCTCTGTACCTCACTTTTTCTCACGGGTCCATAGATTGGACCATATTGCATTCCTAAATATACGAATTATCGTGAATATGCTATTGGTTTAGTAGACCTCAGCTTTAATAAAAATATAGTTGTTTATAAACACGTTTTCTCAAAACATACTCTATACTTTACATGGGGGATTAGGACCCCACTAATATTTTGCTAGCCATTACAGAAACCGAGGATGATTACTATATTATTATTTTAATAATCCCCCTGATGTTTCAACGGTAAGCTTGGTGCTAATAGAGCTAAAATTCTAAGTTCGATCTATATAGTAAGCACATAACACATATTTTACTGTGCAACTTTGCGCTTAAATAAATAAACAACTTTCAGAAATTTGAGATTGTAAGACATTTCTGTTAAAATATTTTTATTGTACGACGAAGAAACAAGCATATAATTATAAAATTAACCTAAGCCGATGCTAAATAACGAAATAGTGAAAAAAGTGTAACGCTTCTCAGGAGATAAGACTTTTTGTGGATTGTTACTATTGTTCATCATTTACGTCTCTTGAAATGTTCTAGATAATGATCAAAATGTGTCTCCACACGTTTATGTAAATTTAACCGGAAGTCTTGGGACTGGGTGCTTCCTATTAAAACAATGAAAAATAGTGGCATCTTTCTGCAAACTACACATTATTGTTCACACTGTTAGGTTATTCTTCATTTATTTCTCTGAAATTTGAGTCATTTATGAATCAAAATTACATTTTAACTGTCGTATTATGTCGTTCCTTTTGATGATGTCATGATCGCATATTTTGAGCTCTTAATTAGTTACATAAGTTTTAAATTATTGTTGTTGTTTCCATATGTTAGTGACAAAGCTAGTGGAATACTGATGGTAAAAATAGTAGAAAATGTTGGAAGTTTAAAATTTATAAACGAGCAAACAAAATAATATTTTGTTACAACGTGTTAGAGTATTATATAACTCGGGGAATGAAAGAAATGACAGATATCATTCAAAAAACGAAGTTGCATTTGTGAAACGTAAACATTAAGGTTTTAATATGCAATACTCAGTCCTTATCTCTCACTCTCTGACATATTTGGTGATTCTCTAGAGAAACTTGAAGCTTGTTTCTCTGATTTACTTATAATTATCTTTATGTGCTTTGAATGAAAGCTCTCTGGTTTCATATAATTTATGCTTTAGATAAGTGAAAATAAACAAATTAACGCACATGGCAAGACACATAATAACAAATGAAGAAACAATATGAAAAGGAGATAATATAGTAACAGGGTGTTACTAATTCACAAACGTTTTTCTCACGTAGCTTTGGTATCTATAGAACCTATTAGTTTTGGCAAATTCTCTTACAATCATTTTATTGTACCTTTATGCTATAATATTGACTTAATAATAAGATCTGAAGGTACCACGCCCTCTTAACATCTCGAAATAACCAATCTCGAATTAGAAAACAACAGACTGTAGTGGTTAGTCACGGCACGTGTTAAATAACATTTCCATCTCTTGCAAAACACTACAAGTAAAGAATTCCTTTAAACTACAGTCGCTAGAGCGTAGTTAGAAATGGAAAGAAATCCCCAAATTTCCTATATGCATTTTGAAAATGAAAGTCTAACAGTTAAATTAAGTACACGACGTTATTATATCGTTATGCAAGCCTACATTTCTCCGTATTTCCTGTTTGATTTCATGGAACTTGATTTCAGGGTTTACTATCTCGGTTATTGGTCGTCCATGAGTGTAAAACGTGCAATCGAAATACACATTAGACTTAGGAGACGTCAAGGTTGGTTACAGTACTCGAAACAAAGCATACAAGACGTCAGGTACCTGACACAGGCCAATAGGTGGAGTAAGGAGGTTGAAATTACCAAATACTTGACATCATAAGCATATTTAAATGTGTAATGTGTGAGATAGCAAACTTTCATGGCTGTGACGAAATACAACGAAAAATTATTTGATGTAAGAACACTATTTCAACAACGTATTAACAAATATAACATGACAAAAAAGTTTGACGAGAAAGAAGAATGAAATGAAGAATATAAAGGTCCTAAAAAGTGCTAAGGATATAGAGAAATTGTCTTTTGCAAATTATGAATTCCTTAACCTCCTAACAATTTCAGTAATATTGTGATAAAAGGAAAACATATTGTACATGACTGAAGTTTGAACCAGCCACCCACATTGTTTACTGCCAACAATGTTTCATACTAGACAGAACACAGTTGACTCCAGCATAAACAATATTTGTGGAATTTATTTTCTTTTATAATGACTTATTTTATGTTTCGCTGTCAATGAAGTAAACAGTCGACGAATCTCTGATTCAGCTGGTATGTCAAATCAATTGGGATATCTTCGAATAAATTCTTCCCTCATCCGGCCTTGATCCACGGTTGAGCTTAATCGCTACACTCACATTCACAACCATATCTAAAACATTTCAAGCATATATTATTGTTACATCGTTTTACTTTACATGTTGGCTCCGATGGTCTCCGGTCAGGCCACGAGTCTGGTCCAGTGATCCAGAGCCCAAAAACAGTGCCAAACGTCTCTTTTTTGTTTAATCAAAACAATCCAAACATTTCCATAATGACTTTTTTTTTATCCACATCAAGATGTCGGTCTGGTTCATGCGATAGGCGTTAAACTCCATCGTACAAACTTAACTAAAGAGGGACAATTTATTAGTTTATTACTCTACATTAGCGAAAACTATTTTAAATGGAAAGGTTTCTTACACTGTTCTGTACAGAACCATTTGAAGGGAAATAATTTATTATATTACATCGTAGAGAAATATTTGAAGTTTAACAGTTTATAAGACTACATAAAAACTACCTGAAGTATAGTTTATTAGACAAATTTAACAGAATAATTTGAAGTGGAACAGTTTGTTGAATTAAACGATAAAGCACAATATAAAGTTTATTATACTACATCATAAAAACCATCTGAAGTATAATAGGTTATTACATTACATCGTACAGAACCATCTAAAATGTAAAAGTTTATTACACTACATTGTGAAGAACAATCTGAAACTTATTACACAATATCGTATATAAGCATTTGTAGGGGAACAGTTTGTTGTACTACATCGTACAGAACAAGCTGTAATGGAACAGTTTATTACACAATATTGTATATACAAGCACTTGTAGTGGAACAGTTTGTTGTATTAAATGTCTAGTTCTTTGAAGACTAACGTTATACCAACTTAGGCTGTTTACCTTGTCATCCAAGGATGATCCAAGGGTGTTCAAAGATGAGAATCTCTATTCCTCTATCGCAAAATAAAATGCACATAAGCTTCAGGGGAATAAAGTAGACTTTTTTTTTGTGAATCGTAGTTAAAGGTTGTGACAGTCTAAAATGAATACGCCGCTACAATTAGGGTTCAACAACAAAAACAACACTTATAAATAAATTCAACACTTACCAAAACACAGTTAATAAACAAGTGCCTGGCCATAATAAACATATTGATAAACAATATATCATAAATGTTAATAATATCAATATTATTTCAAATAATGAAATCAGTGAAAAGAACCAGAAAGAAAAAACCTTAATCTCAAATATATATATATATATGTATATATATATAGAGAGAGAGAGCAAATACAATATTCCAAAAATACCTTTCAATATCAATAACAATATTGAGTGATAAACAGCAATAATTTTTTTCTTTTCTCTCTTTCACTCTTGGTGAAGCTTCTGGCAGGGTATTTATTTACAGAGTAGGTCACGAGAGTACAACCTCATGAAATGATACATTTACATACTCTTCTGCTACATTAATAGTATTTATACGTCAACGCTAGGGAAGCTGTGTCGTTCTTTGAAGTTAAGCACAAAGCCACACAATGGGTTATCTGTGCTCTGCCGATCACGGATATCGAAACCTGGTTTCTAGCGTTGTAAATCCCCAGACATACTGCTGTGCCACTGAGGGGCGGGAAGCACATATTTACTCAAAATACAAATAATTATTAGCTAGAAGGTTGATAAAGAGGAACCCACTTTTGATAAAATAAAAGTTTTGATACTGAGTAATGAAAAAATTTATTATAATTGCACAACGTTTCGACAAAATTGTGTCATCCTGAGAATGCCGCTGAGTAGCCTTTTAATGCAACTACAAATTTATAGATAAGCTAAATAATAGAAGGAAATAATAAATGAACGATAAACATAACCATAACAATAAAATAATAGACTTTGCTATCTCACAAGGTAAGCAAAATCCCCCCCCCCAAAAAAAATGGCTTTGCTACTTTAGAAGCAAATTCTGTTGAAAGTGGTCTTGGACTTACCCTTTTAACATTTATACTATAAAATATTGTAAACTTTCAGCAGCGCAACTTGTTATTACAACTTTTTCTTCTGTGTACTGATGTTTCTCCGAATAACTCTCATTTACGCCCTCATATCACAGAGTTGAATACTTAAACTGGTTTACAACATACAGACGGGTTTCATTATCAAGTTTTATTATCTGTCAATAATTAATACATATTTCATAATAAAATACATGTACCTTGTCGATTCTCATTATTCTTTACAGGTTTTCTGAAATTAACATTCCCAATTATTTGTTTGTTTGTTTAAATTTAAGTAAAAGCAACACAATGGGCTATCTGTGCTCTGCCCCCACGGGTATCGAAACTCGGATTCTAGCGTTGTAAGTTGGGGGGCTCCGAATTATATTCCGGCTAACTGTATTTTATGTCCCCCGATGAGACAGCAGTAAGTCTTTGGATTTACAATGCTTAAATCATGGGGTCGATTTCCCTCGATGGACACACAGATAGCCCGATGTTGCTTTGCTATAATAATACACACACACTGTATCTTATTTTCGTTCTCATTTGGTTTCCTCATTTAGCTATTAAAAGAGGTTAACAGAGTAAAGATATTCTAAAAATATTGGTTTTTCCTGTAAACTTAAAAAGAAGTAAATTCTCAAAACGCATAGCTCCATTACTTTCAGTCTTTGCAATAGGTCATGCTCGTGATTGTAATATTTTGTGTTTATACAGTAGTTTTACATAATGACCATAATAATTATAATATACTATTTAAATATCTGATATTTCCACTGATACTCAACAAAGAGGCAAGGGATCCGACCTTGGGCATAGACATCGAATAGATCTATACTAAACTTAACTTTAGGTTGTTTATGCCTGATATACTTGGAATTTTGAGATTAACAACCCAACACTACCAACAAAAATGGGGGGGGGGACGACTACGTCATCACTATATCAGCCCATTGTTTTTCGCTTCTAAATTGAATTGTAAAAGAACGATTTGAAGGCAACTTTAAAAACTCCCAGGATTTTATAAGCATTTTAGCTTTATAGAAATATATTAGAATATATATTATTTACGCTTGCGCTTCCCCCAAATTTACAGCTTTTTTGTATTACAACTTTCTTATAAGAAAGTAAAAAAAAATGTTTATAATGTGAATTATTAAAATAACTTCATCACAAATAAATAATGGGCTTTCCACTATCTTATAATTTATATATAAACCACCTTTTGTAAACCTTCAAATTCAGAATCCAAAATCTATTAAAAAACCTATATAACCAGTTCGGCCAGTATTTTATAAGTATGTGTATCTCTGATCTCATTTAAGTTGTAAACTGATTGTTTGTTGAATTTCGCAAAAAGCTAGCCTTACCTAATTTAGAAGTGATATACTAGAGGGAAGACTACTAGTCAATACCACCCGTAAGCTCTTAGGCTACTCTTTGACCAACGAAAAGTGGGATTGACCCTCAGTTTATAATGCCCTCACGGTCGAAAGAGCGAGCGTGTTTGGTGACAGGATTCGAACTCGCGACCCGAAGGTTGCGCCCTAACCACCATACCATGCCAGACCGATCTTAAGCTGTAGCAAACAAACAAAGGACACAAAACTCTGTATAATAAAGGGTATTAAACTTCTACTGAGTTAAACTTGCGTTATAGCCTCATAATTCTCACATTTTTCTTTTTCAATTTTTATTATTAAAACACGTGAAACCGTAATGGTTTCGTTATTATATTTTTCTTAAAGCTCTTGCTCATTTAGACTAGAAATATTAGATGACATCATTTGAAGTGCTTTCAAAATGAAGTATTAGATAATGATGAAATGTTTTAGTAGGCAAATATTACATAGAATTAGTTTAGCAGTGAAGTATTAGACAATGATGAAATGTTTTAGTAGGCAAATATTACATAGAATTAGTTTAGCAGTGAAGTATTAGACTAAACTAATTCTATGTAATATTTGCCTACTAAAACATTTCATCATTAATATTTGCCTACTAAATCATTTTATCATTATATATAATGCTTCATGCTAAACTAATTCTATGTAATATTTGCCTACTAAATCATTTTATCATTATATATAATGCTTCATTGCTAAACTAATTCTATGTAATATTTGCCTACTAAATCATTTCATCATTATCTAATGCTCACTGCTAAACTAATTCTATGTAATATTTGCCTACTAAATAATTTCATCATTATATAATGCTTCATGCTAAACTAATTCTATGTAATATTTGCCTACTAAAACATTTCATCATTGTCTAATACTTCACTGCGCATAGAATTAGTTTAGCATGAAGCCTTATATATAATGATAAAATGATTTAGTAGGCAAATATTACATAGAATTAGTTTAGCAATGAAGTACGAGATATTCTTGATTTACGATGGAATATTGGGTATTGCCGAAAGATGTCATTTCATAAGGAAATATCAGATTCTTCATTTAAGAAAAAATTATACTGAATTATTAGATGTTGTACGAATGTACTACTGGTTTCATGAGGAAATATCGGTAATTAGTGGTATAGCGGTTGTTTAAGAAAATTTCGTAACTTAATAATATTCGCGGTATTATAAATAGATATTGGGAATTGTTGGTAACAGCTGTTTCTTAAAGATGTATAGAACATTGAATGTTGTACATCTTTTAAAAATATATCACGTGCTTCACGTAGATCTGGATTCACGTTGAAATTCTGGATACTGCTGATTTCACAGTGAAATAATAGATATTGACACTAGAACTGGTTTCATAAGTAAATTATTAATTATTTCAGTAAAACTGGTTTCACGTGGAAATATTAGACATTCATATTGAAGTATCAAATATTTCCGATGAATGCGATTCACAACGAAATGAAAGATACTGTGATGTCATGCGAAAATATTGGATACTGCAGATAGTTTAAAACAATGAAATATTGGATATTAACGGTCAAACTGTTACATCTGATAATGTCTGTAGAGGAGATGCTAAATATTGTCAATAGAAGTTGATTTAAAGAAATTATCAGGTAGTTATGGTAAAGCTGTTTTGCAATTAAATATAAGGTAGCAATGGCAGACACGGTAGTAGTTGGTTAGCAATGACAGACACGGTAGTAGTTGGTTAGCTAATGGCAGACACGGTAGTAGTTGGTTAGCTAATGGCAGACACGGTAGTAGTTGGTTAGCAATGGCAGACACGGTAGTAGTTGGTTAGCAATGGCAGACACGGTAGTAGTTGGTTAGCAATGGCAGACACGGTAGTAGTTGGTTAGCAATGGCAGACACGGTAGTAGTTGGTTAGCTAATGGCAGACACGGTA
>NW_013666923.1:81183-103319 GCF_000517525.1 Limulus polyphemus
TAGCTACATAAGGTAGCAATGGCAGACACGGTAGTAGTTGGTTAGCTATAAACATAAGGTAGCAATGGCAGACACGGTAGTAGTTGGTTAGCTATAAATATAAGGTAGCAATGGCAGATACGGTAGTAGTTGGTTAGCTACATAAGGTAGCAATGGCAGACACGGTAGTAGTTGGTTAGCTATAAATATAAGATAGCAATGGCAGACACGGTAGTAGTTGGTTAGCTAGAAATATAAGATAGCAATGGCAAACACGGTAGTAGTTGGTTAGCTATAAAATTTCTTACATATAGTAGATAAAAGTGGTTTTACAACTAAGATATTTTATAGAATATGTCTTACAACTGTTTAACGAATATCGCATGGAGAAATGTGCCAAGACTTGCTTGAATTAGCTGTCTGTATATTTATTTATTTGCACTCAGAATGAATATAAAATACTAAAGGAGAGGTTCTTGAAATTTAATGTACGTGTTGTTTATACCGTATTCCAGAAATAGTGTAATTATAAACAACAAATTCTTTGAGAAAATTTACAGCTTCCAAAAAAATCGTCACTAGAAGTAGATTAATTTTGAGGCTTAAAGATTCAAGGACAAAGATACCGGTTTGTTTATCAACGTAGGAGTCAGACGAGAGTTTGTTTCTCGGATGGCTCCATCTAGTTGACTAAAATGTCAAACGTATTAACTCAAGTTAATGAATTCTGGCCGTGTTTCGAACCCCTACAGGACAAGATATTCCAACGAGTAAAATGTTTAACAGTGTTCCGAGTCCATGCAGAAAATAAACTATGAATAGAAGATTTATTGCTATGAATTACTCCGAGGTTAAATTGAATGATCATATCAGACCATATATCCATTTCTTGATTTCATTAGATAACTTTCCAGTATTTCTTTTTCAACTTCCTTTAGTAGTTTTACGTTTAACAACTGAGATATTGAAATAGCTTGCATTACATCATGACATTATTTTGTTTTCAAAGCTTTTGTTTTGAGACTCCTGAAATTAAGACTTTTCATAGTTGCTGATGTGAACTTTGAAATGCGATTGCTACTTCCATACCGTTACTTCAGTATTTTGTTAGAATCGCTCAGCGAGAGTACTACGGAGATGAACGTGCCAGGTCTTATCAATCCGTGAACTTTTCTCCTCACTAACAGCCCATACCCGCTGTGTTAATTGTCTCTTTTCACGCAACGAAGCCAAACAATCACAATGTTTGTCTCGAGGGCCACGTGACACTTAATGGCGATGACCAGAAAGACTGAGTTGATAGTGCTTTGTGAGCTAACACATATTCAGATTTATTTGTAACGTGATCTGAGCATATATATAGAAAATACATTTTGATCACAATATGAACGAAATATAATAATAATAGTGCATGTTTTAAAGATTAGTAATATTTACGGATTTGGCGTAAGTTTTTTGTTTTTTTCAATCTTTTTATCAAATTTTTAATAATTAAAAATTGAGTATTTCAAACCTAAATAAAGTTTTATTCCTTTTTATTTATTTATTTGTTTACTTTCAACAAAAGAATATTTAAAGAAACTAGTAGACTATTTTAGCTGTTGTCTTTGTGACGCCATCAGTTGAATGTCAACTATATATGCATTACGTTTGACAAAGTTTCAATATATATAAAGCTTTTGTTGCCTTTGGTTTTCATAAATTATAACTAACGGTTTGTTCCCTTGGATGGAATCTAATATAAATGCTATAGTTTTCTTAGAAGTAGGGAAACCCCCTCTTGTAGCCCACCTTCGAAACAGCTATTGTGTACAGCGTGGGAAATTAAGGAAAGGGTTGTTGTCAACTTCTATGCTTTGGCGTGTAGAAAATAAGCGTGTACTTTTACACGAACTAAGATAGACGTCTGCCTGAATTGTGTTCTGCAACACTGTTGTCTTCAAAGTGTTGCCCCAGTACTTTCCTAGTCTCACAAGTATTAGTCATGTAAATGAAACTCTCATTAACAACAAAGTACTCTCGCTTCAAATTCACAGAGATATCCATACAGCTGTGTGTTAGCAGTGGAAACTTTATGAATATCAAGAAATTAGTCTTCGTTAATATGCAATTACAACGGTCAACAAAAGGAATTGGTATTAGTGGTTACGATAATGATCTCACTGGTTTAATATGTAACGTTCATAACTTCCGGAAATGCAAGAAAAGCTTATTAGAATATTTCCAACATAGCTATACAGTTGGCATGCTCCTTATTTTTAACAATGATGTCGGATAAGCTCCGTAAAACGCCTCAATAATATTTTATAGAGCCACGAGAACGACTATTGATAAATCTAATGAACAACGGTGTAATTTGAAATTCCTAAATAAATATGAAAATTATGTTTTAGGACCATGGAGGTGAACTTAGAGTAATTATTTTAATGATAGACAATAAATAAATTTATGTTTCACACGGGACCTTACAAACATGCACATACCACACTAACAATCAAAAGTGATTTACTCTAAATTATCTGAACAAAGATATTTTTGTGGACGGCCTTGAAGAATTCATTTCATAAGCTCTATAGATGTAATTTGTTTGCGAAAAGCGTCTAATTTTTTCAAACACTATAACCGAGCTTATCTGAAAATGGGGCCGTAAGAATAAACTTCGTTTAAGAATAATGAAAAACAAATCACTTTCGTTTGCCGTATTTTACATGATAAAGGAAGTAATTGTTTACATATTCAGTGGTTATTAAGCATGACCTCTTTGTAGATCATTACAGTCAGTCATTTCTATTGGCAACTCCAAATTAAACATTCAATGGGATGTTTCCTGATGCTCTCTACTGTGAGAGCTTGTTACAACCTTTCTCACGGAAATATTAGCACAGATGTGAAGTTGTTACAACATGGGATTTACTTCTACTGGATATTCCCGTCTGAAAACATGTGATATATATCGCAAGAAAACGCCCGTTTTCAGAAAGACTGTAAGGTGCTTGTTTAGTACCACCAGAAACTCTAGAATACATATTTTTTAAAGAACGAAACCGGATAAACAATACTTGGCCTTGGATGGTAAAATAGCTTATTCAATATCTGTCCAGCGATCAATACAGACTAACTAACAACTTTTAAAAAGAGCAAACACAAACACTCGTCCTTGAGAGATTTTGCTTGTTTGTTTATTTCACAACAAAGCCACATTGGGGAGACTGAACCCCTGATTTTTGCGATGCAAGTCAGTAGACTTACCGGGAGGACACCTTGAAAGAAGTGTGTTGAACAATGTAGCAGCAAATATATAATAAATAATTAAAAAACAGCAGTGGCAGGTTTCAGGAGAATTATTACAGTAACACAAACAACTTAACAGCAGACTCACGGGAAAAAGTCCGCTTTATTGTGTTCTGAGCGACTTTTCAAAATTTATTTGTTGTAATATTTAATTTAGTCTACGACATTTATGTCGATTGTACGTCGATTGTTTCGAAGAATAAATTAAAAAAATTTTCAGTGCACATATTAGTCATGTAAATATATTTCTCCAAACACCACGGGATCTTAGTCAAGGGCCATCACTTTTTCAGGTCCATCCATGACCAGAAAGTTCAAGGTAAAGAAAGGCATGTAGATTAGGGTATAGTTGAATGAAACAAGACATTATATGTTATCTAGAGTTTAAAAATTGCAACTGTATGCTAATATATGCAAAACAAACACGAGTTTAGCTACTGGAGTCACATAACAGAGAAACTGAACTGATAAAATAAATATACATAATATATATGCATAACACAGAAGGAAGTTTACTACTTGTTTCTTATGTGCACTGCGAAACAATAAGATATTTGATCGAATTGTCTGGTCTATTGGTAATAGTTCCTCAGCGTTAGATGGATGTATTCAACCAGAATATTGCACCTGAAGAGGTAAAGTTTCGCAACAACTCTATGAAACGATAAAGAAGAACATCCTTGTATATCTTGGCAACATCTCGACGTCTAACAAATGCTTCTTTTGGGAGTATGGTGTTATTAGCAGAAACTTCGAAGTTTGTTGCTGTATTACTGGTCCCAGTTTCATTAAGTGCCATATCACTTATAATTTCTCCATCCTGCCTTACACTGTCCGTAAGATTATATTTTATCTAGACAAATGGTCAAAGATGTCTGTCGCTGCTGCTTCTCATTAACAAACAATAGGGTCACATAGACCTTTATCTCAGAAACTGATGGAAGGTTGCACTTATGTGAGTAGTCTGCCGCATCACGAAAAAAGAAAATGCTTTGATTTCCTCTTTACAATGAACGAACAATTTTGCGTATCATACTGAGCACCCTGTTCTGGACGCTTAGTACATCCAAGTGTAAATTCACCTGTATCTTCAATATTCGAAACGTCAATTGTGCTAACCAACTCAAACTCTTTATGTATATTTGATGTGACACCTAGGGAGCTAGTAGCATATACTTGCAGGCTAATGTATATTTGATGTGACATCCAGGGAGCTGGTAGCATATACTTGCAGGCTAATGTATATTTGATGTGACATCTAGGGAGTTTGTAGCATATACTTGCAGGCTAATGTATATTTGATGTGACATCCAGGAAGCTGGTAGCATATACTTGCAGGCTAATGTATATTTGATGTGACATCTAGGCAGTTTGTAGCATATACTTGCAGGCTATTGTATATTTGATGTGACATCTAGGGAGTTTGTAGCATATACTTACAGGCTAATGTATATTTGATGTGACATCTAGGGAGTTTGTAGCATATACTTACAGGCTAATGGCCATATGGTTTCCATACTTGCTATTATTTTCTTTCGCATGCACCTTGAATCCATTCAGCAAGCCTCTTATACACTTTCGACCAAAATACGTGTATGCATATTATAGACAAAAAGAACGTTACAAAACCACATTTTTTATTTTTTGAATATGTAAATAATGTTAACAATGCCGTAACTTGGCATCGGTGAAAAAAATCTGATTTACATTGAGGAAGCTCAATTAATCATATTTTCAAAGTCGGACAAACGTAACTACCCTTTCTAGAGAATTGGTTGTTAGAAAGGGTAATTACGTTTGTCCGACTTTGAAAATCGTTTTGGAAAGAAGATTCAGACAGTGTGTGTTATTTCTATTTATAATAATTCAATATATATTCTTAAAAAACTAATAAGTTAGATTACAACTTATAAAAAATGATGCCAAAACCCACTGAAGCGCATTCTTATTAATATCAACAGAGTAATATATGTTATCTGAAAGAAAAACATAAACCTATAAAAATGTATAGAGAGAAACACGATACTAAAAATTTATTATAGTATTTCGTTTTATGTTCTCCCATTTTATCTCAAAAGAATTGTATACCCTCATAAAAAAACGCTCCTAGCTTCAAATTAATGTTATTATTGTTGACCCCAATGGCAAGGCGGTATGTCTGCGGACGTATACCACTAGAAACCGGGTTTCAATACTCGTGGTGGGCAAAGCACAAATAGCCAATTGTTTAGCTTAGTGCTTAACAACAAACAAACAAATTGTCATGAAATTCTTTGGGTTTTTCTCCTTTGTTTTCAGATAGAATCAAATGTTTTACTTTTAATATTTAATGTTTTAGTTAGCTTGTATTTATTAACACCAGCAAGCATTCTCTGAACGTATACACTAATTAAAACAACTAAGATATGTTTTATTACGAAATAAACAAACTGTAGCGACCTTTATCCAAAACACCTTGAACTATTCTTTACACAAGTCCCCCGATGGGTCAATGATAAGGTTATGGGTTTATAATTATAGAATTCGTGGTTCGATTCCCTGCCATATACAGGGTGCAGCTAAGCTAGTGAGGATGTATACACAAGAAAACAGCAACAATTTTTACACAAAATGACAGGTCATCACAAGTTTTCACCTGTCGGTTATCTTGCACCAGCGGCCCGGCATGGTCAGGTGGTTAGGGCGCTCGACTCGCAATCTGAGAGTCGCGGGTTCGAATCTCGCTCACACCAAACATGCTTGCTCTTTCAGCCGTGGGAGCGTTATAATGTTATGGTCAGTCCCACTATTCGTTGTTAAAAGAGTAGCCCAAGAGTTGGCGGTGGATGGTGATGACTTGCTGCCTTTCCTCTAATCTTACGCTGCTAAATTAGGGACTGCTCGCGCAGATAGCCCTCGTGTAGCTTTGCGCGAAATTCAAAACAAAATTCTTGCATCAGCTATGCATTAAACAATTTTCTATATTTTTTTACTGCAGGTCTTTTGTTTGTTTTGTTTTACTGCATGTCTTTTGTTTGTTTATGCATTAAACGACTTTCTGTGTTTTTTTACTGTAGGTCTTCTGTTTTTGTTTGTTTTTTTACTGTAGGTCTTTTGTTTTGTTTTTATTGCAGATCTTTTTTTGTTTAAGCGCAAAGTTACACAACGGGCTGTCTGCGCTATACCTACCACAAGTATCGAACCCCGATTTTTAGAATGTAATCCATTAAGCTTACCGCTAAGTCACTGGGGAGGGGGGCTGATGTAAGTCACCTGGTACTTTTTTGATAATCAATATATATATATATACAAGTTAGAAGTGTGAAAAGATACAAGGCAACATAAGAAATAAATTCAAATTTATTTTTTCAATCTGTAAACTTAACAATAACGATTGTGTATTGAAGTATTACTTTTGCTACTAATTAGCCCTCCGCATTTGAGAATAGTGTGCAGATCAGAAATAGTGAATTTCCTCATTTCCTTTAGACACAGCCCTTTCTCTTTGTGCGTCCAGTTTTATAGATCAGTCACCGCACTTGAGAAGAAGGATGAAAAACTAGCTTTAACCAAGGTCAACATCCTTATGTGTCTGTGGCTGCAGATTAATATTGAGCTATTGTTCTTTGATAAACAAAAACGTTAATTATTTTGTAGCCAATTAAACCTTTGTTTCGATAACTGAAACTTAAGAGTAATTAGCTTAATTTGCTCTGGATGCTGCCACAATTAGCTGTACGTCAAAAATCAGAGAATATTAAATACAAGTGTTTATTAAACCTTTGTTTCGATACCTGAAACTTAAGAGTAATTAGCTTAATTTGCTCTGGATGCTGCCACAATTAGCTGTACGTCAAAAATCAGAGAATATTAAATACAAGTGTTTATTTTTTCTCATCTTCAAGTTGTTATTCCAAAACCATTTTATCAGATATCTGGTTGATTGCAAGAAGATTCATTGTAATGATATTGTGTGAGAAATAAAAAAGAAAAGAATAAGGATTTGTTTTAGGGAAATAACTTACAACAGGTGGAATAAACATAACTGTTGTAATTGGGTAAAGCCAGGAAATCTTTGTGGAGTGTTATAGGTTTATTGATGTGTTATTGGACATTACGGAAGCGTAGCCTAGTGTTCCTTTTTTGGCATACTAGAAAAAAAAAGGCCAATGTATAATAATTAAAACTTAAAAACAAAGCTTGGTGAAACTGAAATGTAACCTAAATACTAGTCAACTACATGTAAATATTTTACTTCATAAAAAGCTTCACATTCGTATTGTGAAGGGGAAGGGAGGTATTGAAAACTCACAAAGTTACTGACGTTTATTATTATGCTTATTGGCTACGTAGTATCATGTTGTTGTTTTTTGGCATAACTGTGACGTTTAAACACGTTATAGGCTACTACATATTAATAACAAGTAAATGTATATGTAACCTACATAACGGCGCTAGTGATAAAAAAAAACAATGTGCAGCAAGACCAATTATATACATTCGATTATTCTAACATTCTAATATATATTTTTGAGTGTCAGCAAGCCTATCTAAATCATAGTAGCATCTACCACTAAAATATATTTGGATTTAAACTTATAACCGCCCACTCAGTGGTGTTAGTGACTTATCCAGAAGTATCTGAGACTTAAATTTTTCATTCTTTAACACGCTTGCATTAAGGACAGCACTGAGACAGCAAAAGGATTTAAGCGAAATAAATAATAAAAAAATGTCATGAGATGTATTCTGTTTGAGATTCAAATGCTGTTGTTGTCCACATGGCGGCCCCTACAACATGTTCAAAATTAGAACAATGAAAATGTAACTGTTTAAGTGTGTTATGAACAACTGTCCCTAAAGTTAATTGATACTTATATTATTTTTTCGTGTGTAAGAAAATATTTTTATGACTAATTATCCTGTCAAAATGAATAATAAAATATAAGTGTCTATTAACTAACAAAAACGTTCATGTTTTTTCTTGAAAATTACTTTTTAATATTCTGTTTGAGTGTTAGCGAGCATATCTAAACTAAAATGGCACATACAAATATAACCTATTCAGATATATCTTTGTTTGTTTGTAATTAAGCACAAACTACACAATGAATTATATGTGCTGTGGTGGGGTGAAGCAGAAATGTTTAAGGCTTTTTTACTTTGCATTTCATTTACACGTTTGCATTAAATAATTGAAGATTACAAGTAATTCATAATTGAACCAAGAGTACTTCCGGCAAAGAAAAAAGAAGAACATTTTCAAACATTAAGTTGATTGAGAACTGTTATTATCGTATAAATATTACTAAATCAGTTGAACAATGAAGTGGGTGTTTTTTACCCTACTAAAGCATTTTCTGTTGTTTTTTTAGGGGGTAATTACATTGGTTATTTTTATCTTTCAAATTAACTCTTTTGTGAAACTTCTATGTAATATATTTCTGTTTAATGTTTTTTATGCAAAGAGATAAAACTACTGTTTTGAAAATAAATTCAAAATAAAACAAAATAAAAGTCTACCTTTTTCAGTGTTGGAACACTTTGAGAATTACTATTAAGAAAAAAACATTGTTACAGTATTGTTTCCTTTTGTTGTTGTTTTTTTGCGTGTAAAAACGATCCAATGTATTAGCTTCATATTTCATAAATAAGACAACTTTATAGGCATTCACTATTGTGAACTTGCCTCAAGACAATTGGTGTAATTATAGGTAATACATTGGTATCAATGCACATGATTTCATGCATACTATGGTAAGTAAACCCCCAAGGATATTCCTTTAGGCTTGATTTATTCCTGGAGATATTATATGAGATATTTCCAAACAAATCGCAAATAAGTTTCATCACTGGATGACATGCTAAAACGATTACTACCCTTAAGGATTTTTTATGTGTTTTGAAATACACGTCATTTACGAAATTCATAAATATCCAGGTTTTTCCTGAGTCACTATAAAAATGAAACCCAACAATCTGAGCTGTTTGACCCTCAGGTTTCGGAGCGTGGGAAATAAATGTTCATTAACAAATAGCAGTTGGTGCCGTCGGAGTGCCCTTTTGAACCCATACTTAAAACTAATGTATGGTAATTGAGCTTAACGGATTTCAAAACAATCTATACACTTCTTTACAGAAGTTCATTCACGTTCTTTTCAATAGAAACTGCGTATGCTATAAGGTATTACAGTTCAAAAATGTCATATGATCCTAAATTAGAATTGAAGTATATAGAGAATTTATATAAGAATTTTGTTGCCGTAAGAATGATCCAAATCCGTCCAATAATAACCAAGCTACAATGTGCTTAGATAGAAAAAACGCTTCATAGAGTTATATATATATACATATATATATATATAAACGCTAAACAGCTATTTGAAGAATTTTTAACTTGTTATATTTTTCATCTTAATAAAAACGAAAGCACAGATCTGTTAACTAATCAGTATCAAAATTATAAATCCAAATTCAATTGTTGACGTAAAAATACATCCACAACTAGTGAGCTGAATCTACCACGCCTTATAAGAGGACCGCAAACAATGATAAGCTACAGGTGAGTCACCTGGCGGACGGCGGGGCACTGTGACATCTAGAGATGAGAGCAATTTCTCACAGGCCGCGCCCGAGATGTCCTAGATTCAGACGATTCCACACAGCCAATTAGCGATGTCATTACCTCTCACACTGTCTTACTCTGAAGATCTAGGAAAAGTGTTGTTATCTGTTTAAAAAAATCTTACTGAATGTCTGCTGGAACGCCGCCAAGTGCCTAATACTGTAATTATTTCGTTTGTCAATTTGCTTGAAGAACAGTAGAACATTAAATATTGTTTGACACTTATTCAACCATTTTATATGATGACAACATTATACGATTATCCACATTGGAAAAATGGCACTTCAGATATATTTTGTTAAAAAAAATATTTTTAGAATACATATTTTGTTCTTATTTTAAAAATTTTCCGCAATATTTCTTTTATTCGATCGCCCCCCCCCCCCAGTGGCACAGCACTATGTCTGCGGATTTACAACGCTAGAAACCGGGTTTCGATACCCATGGTGGGCAGAACACAGTTAGCCCTTTGTGTAGCTTTATGCTTAGCTACAAACAAACAAACTCTATTCAATCGGACAGAGCGAAACGCATTGACAGGTATACAAACAAAATAAGAGTAAATATTACCCAGTTGTCCATGATAACATATTACCTGAGAAAATAAAGAAGATAGCATATCTCTCAGAACAAAATAATCAAAACCAACATTAATAAATCATCCAAGTCTTAACAATTTGTAGTTAAATCACTGACATATTCAGGCTCAAAATATACGTTCCACCGAGTTGAAAGAGGTTCTACATAAAGTGAATTACCGATTAATGATAATAGATATGTCTATCTATCTATCGCCATATTAAATATGTGTATCTAATACTTACTTATAGGATATGCGAGATTATTGATCATCTGTATTAGTGTAATAAAGAATGCGTATTCTCTTACCTAAATAACTTTTTCGAGTGTCAAATTTGTAAAAACAGGTTTGGTTGTTTTTAATAAAAAGTATCTATTTTTCGCGACAACAGCATTTTGAGCTCGGGTTGAAATAAATTTTATTGCATAATGGTTCCAATAGACAAAAAACACAAACTGAAATAGTTTACAGACATTGTTACTTCCTGAATAAAATAATTTATCCCAGAAAAATGATTTTTTTCTCCTCCTCCCCTCAAAAAACAAACAAACAAAACAAAAACTCATTTCGATCTTAACCTAAGTCAGACACAAAGCTGCAACGAAACGAATATTAAACATTTTTTATCGTTGTCAAGACGAAAGATAACATTTGTCTGGCATAAATAAATGTAAAATATGTCAAAATAATGTCTGAAATAATTTGTTTAAGACTAAAATACTTTATTAAATACTTTGTTTAGTAATGACAACAATATCAGCTGTTAACAATTCAGACTTAAATGGTAAATAAGTCTTTTATCTCCAGAAAACAAAACATAAAAAAAAACTTTTCTTTCTCAACGTTTCGGATACTAGTTTCCTTTGGAAGCTTGAAGCATGCATAATTAGAGACACATATAACTGAAATCTGTTCACTTACATAGATTGTCTATTAGTGATAACAATATTTTCAGAATACAGGGCATTCGTGGTTGATATAGAATGTCTTTAACAAAAATAATTAAAATTGACAAGAACCCTAGACAACATTACTTTTAGTTCTAATTTCAAGCCTTAACACTTGCTCTCTCGAATGTTTTATTTTCTTAACAGATTGATATCGAAATGTATAAACACAATGAAAAGTTAGCAGCAATAAAATAAAAGAAAATTTTTCATTTTAAAGTTTAAACACGCAGCGATAGTATTGGATAACACCATGTGATGTTATCTGGTGTTTTTACTTAATATTCGCTTTCACAAGCGAAGGAACTGTCCATTGTTTTCTTTGTAATTGTAGTTTCAAATGACGTGGTCTTTCTCCCCCGGATACGTACAATACGTTTGAAACACGTACGATTTTTACAGCTTCACTTGAATCAAAGACATTGGTATTTTCGAAAGGACATTTTTGTGCTTATTTTTCTTGTTGTTATTGTTTTCGTTAAAATAAAACTTTTCGACGTTAACCACATTATCAACTTTGCTATAATCGAAATAAGCTCTTCTTCAATTTCTAGGAAGCAAACGCATTGTTAAAAGACAAAAACCTTGGTAATAACAGTTTTATGGAGAAGTAAAGATTTCTTATATTCTAAATTATATATAATCAACATCATTCTAATCATATATGAACTGTGGACTTCTACGTGATTTCACACTAAATACATACGTCTATGTCGAGCCACAAAGCTCTCAACTTTAAGATGTTTTGAAGTATTAGTTCACAATGTACGGTTTTATCTTATGAATTAAGTTAATGTTGTGCTTAGGTGCTGCCCGTGACGCATGCGCTAATCACAATAACTCGTATTAACTGGAAAATATGTATAATCATTATTTCTTTTTTTTACTCGATGCTGAATAATAAATAGATTTTTCAATAAAGAAATACCCCTCCTATAGCTCTGTGATAATTATGATGGCTTACAACGCTAAAATTTGGGTTTTGATATCAGCGATGAGCAGAGTTCAAATGGCTCATGAACTTCATTATTTTTCATTTTCTTATATTTTTTATTTATTATTACAATTTTTAATGCTACATACAAAAGCTGTTATATGTAATAGTTTGAGAAAGTTGAACTTTGGTCTTTTTTTTAGAGGGCTATGTATGGACAGCCAACACTGACAATTTTCAAACCTTATGGAGAGCCAGCACTGACAATTTTTAAACCTTGTGATTATCAAGTACGTAACATACTTAGTACTGCATGATTTAGAACGTCTTTAGAATATAATGTTGATTTCTTGTTTCCATGTGTTTTGTAGGTTTGTCCCTTCTTACTTATATAAATCTTAATGACAGAAAATGTTATATCTGGTTTTTGTTTTTCGGGTTATTTTGGTCATTAAATTCACTATATTTTCTCACTAAAACTGTTATTCCTTGGAAGTTTTTGCTGAGTTCTATGTACCTTATTATCTCACTGAACATATTCTAGTAACTCTTTATGATTTCGTGTGTAACCCCCCACCCCACCCCCATCGGGCCAGTGTACGGCTAACAGACTAACAACGCTAAAATCTATAGTTCAATTCCCCACAGTGGACAGGGTGCAGGT
This sequence comes from Limulus polyphemus, assembly GCF_000517525.1. Taxonomy (NCBI): domain Eukaryota; kingdom Metazoa; phylum Arthropoda; class Merostomata; order Xiphosura; family Limulidae; genus Limulus; species Limulus polyphemus. The sequence goes on from NW_013666923.1 coordinate 94,183, forward strand.
AGCCCATTTTTCAGCTTTGCCCTAAAATCAAACAAATATACAAGCAACTTATATACAAAAAATATTGTATAAGAAATGACTGGATTTTCACTCACACTTCGTGAAACACGCCAATCACAAAAATTTAAACAGTTTTCGTGCTTTAGAAATGACGATTACCTTATGCTGAAATAATAATACACATGTATTGTTTAATATGAATATTAATATATGTAAATGAAAAATGAATGTTTAGTACATGTTTAGAATGTATTTGCACTCTTTTTTCATATAGCAGTCTACAAATCGGATTAAATGACAGAGGTCTGTTAAGTTGTAATTATGGTCGGAAAATGTTTTTTTCGAAGATGTTACCTTTGTCCTATGATTGTCATATCAAAAACAGACAATTGTTTTTGTTGTTGTTTTTTTTCAGGAGAAACTGAAAGAATTGCTCATAATTGCAGTTGTACCTGATTTCACCCTTTCGTTTAGTGTTTAATATAAATATGCAGGTATAATATCGTGGAAGAATCACTTGACGCCTCAGCTGAGCATGACCAACTAAACACGCACCCCACGAACGCCATACGTCTAGGCTGACAACAATGGTCAATACGAACGCTTAACAATGGGTACTTACAGAGCGCAGTAATTACGTAAGTGTTACTTAGTATACTATTGCGTTCACTGGATGGTAAATGGTATAGGTCAATAAGACCAAAAAAAACCTCTAGTTTTAACATCACGTATATCGGAGCGTGCTATAAATATTATAGCCATAACCCGTCACAGCAATGTTTTAGAGGCTGTTTAACTTTGAATTGATTAAATTCGAGATAAAAAATATATATAAGCAAACTTGTAAACTGATTAAAATCACGATTCGGGAACCTCGAACACGTAAAAACTAACCAGCCCAGATTTTACAGGAAATTCGTTATTTGACCACGATTCAACATTAAAACATTTGGATACAAAGTGACGCACGGCACTAAAAATTTACCAAATCAGAATATACGTCGGAAAGTATTTTTGTTGGGCTATTTCAGTCAATATCTGCATACAATTGACTTGAGAGAGTGAAAACTAGTCAATTCAAGTAATATTGGAAGATACATTGTTGAACTCTGCTTTATCGAGCCATTATTGATATTACAGGTGAATTCAGAAGACTGAAACTAGTAAGTTAAGGCTGCATCTTCCGGAAGACCCGTTACAGGGCCTTGCTTCAACGTAGAATTTCCAGCTTTGCAATATGTGTGCTTGCATATGTAACTTAAACAGTAATTTTTAAGATATGCCAATTCAGAAGCGTCGCCAGATGGCGCTAAGAGATAACATTTGACGAATAAGATAATTGTTATATATGATAAATTCGTGGAGTATCTTTGAATGTTGAAAGTTATTTAGTAATGACAAATTATAACTTCCAAGTGCTGCTTTTTTTTTTCTCTTTAGAACCTACAAAACATATTATTTTATATACAAAAATAGATATTCCCTAGTGGCAATAAAAATTTAATTTGCATTACAGTCACGACTGTTGTCCCTTCTGAAAAATTTATGTTGATACTGATTACAAGTGTTTTAAAACTTCAGAAAAGTGTCTGTTACATAACTAATGAATGAAACTACACTTCTTTACATAATCCTTTCTCTATCCGGTGATTCCCCTCGAAAGTCTTCTAGTGATTAGCAAGTAAAATTTCCGAAATACCTAGTCACTGTTGAAACGATTAATTCAGCAGGTGGCCAACAGGTTAGAAATCTGTCACGCAAAGACAGGTGATAAAAGTGGGTAGTACTCTTGATAAGCCACAGGGAATAAGGAATACTAAGTCGATTCATTTTTCGGAGAAAATGATGTTATTTGTTTGGAAGAAGTTTTCCACAGACTAAAACTTTTCATCCTTCTTTACGTTCAATCACTGAAAATATTTTGTTCTTAAATTCAAATGTGTTTGATGTAAAAAACTGATCAATCTTATATACATTATAACAAAGTGTAAACGTGGATTCATTCTGTATATTAATAAGAAACATAAACGCTAATAATAATAATCTAACATCATCAATACCAAAAACCTCTGTCTAAAGCGGTAAGATAACTTAAGAAAAAATAAAAGATATTCATCCTAGATCAAAATTATTCAGTTCATGAAAACATGGTGGTGGTGGTGGTGGGGGGTGGTCTGAAAGCTAGAGTGGTATTTTTTATAGTATGAAATGTTCTTATATGATTAAATAATTAAAAAAAATTAGCTGCCTCAACTAATTTATTGAACAATAATCGATTTTGGCATGTTGCATTTTAGGAAAAATCTCAGTCCAGTCAGATTGTTTTTATCATAATAATACATATTTGATTTCACTCAAGCTTCACGTTAAATTCTTTGGATAAGAAACTGGAAGTAGAAATAAAAGACAAGTTCGCAACCTGCTGTCTTCAAGTGTGTCCTCTAGTGGCAGCGTTAAATCTGAAGGTTTTTAACGCTAATAACATGATTTCGATGCCTGTGGTGGGCACAGCACGGATAGTTTAGTTGTGAAACCTTGCGCTTAACAACAAACAAATTTAACTAGCCTTTAAATGATGTAGCTGTTTGTGATGTACAAACTGTGAACAACATTTCTGTTTTGATTGATAATACGAGGCGGGTATGAAGATTAAACGGATTTATTAGGTTTACATATCCACGCATATTTCATTATCTTTGTAGTGAGTATCTCCTAAAAAGTATGACGTCATTTTATAACTAGATTTTAATTCGTATAATGCCTTTCTGTGAGTACAGTTCACCATATAATGAAACTTTAATCATGAACTTCCTCAAAAGGTAAAAGCTGTTTTTTTTTATCTTTCATTATATCAATGAAAAACAGTTTTTATATTATGAGAGTGTAGGTCATTAAGTCTTTATTACATGGATTTTGATTTATATGTTCGCTTGTTTAGATGTTTACACAAAGCTACATACACAAGGGTCATCTGTGCCTGGTCTACTTAATTTTAAACTGATAGACTAGAGAGAACGCAGCTGGTCAACAGCACCCTCCGCCAACTCTTGGGTTACTATTCTATGATCTAATACTGGGATTTCATCATCACTGTTATAGCACACCCACGAGCCACGTCTGGCCCATTAAACTGGATAGACATAAGTCGCTCAAAATATGAACTACGAAAGCGGCCAGTAACTAGTATACTTGAGCATTATTTATAGAATTTAGTATGAAGCTATTCAATGGCTATCTGCGCTAGCCGTCCCAAATTGGGTTACTCTTTACCAACGAAAAGTGAGATTAGCAGTCACATTATATCGCCCACACGGCTGAAAGAACAAGCATATTCGGTGAAACTTTTTGATCCCGTGGTCCGCAAATTGTGAGTCGAACGCCCTAACCACCTGTCCATGCTAGGCCTAACACTTAAGTAATTAAGAGTGTTTGTTCACCAGGACAATACAACTATATTCTACAAAAATAAAAGTCGGAGGTGAGGTCGCATCCTAAATTCATAGAGAGAAGGTTCTAGCTACAAAATGGACCCCCAAAATTAAACGATTGGCAACTAGAAAATATCTAACCTATTACGTTATAAGTTCTACAGCTTCGGAATTTTGTTTGTTTGTGTTCGAAATATTGGCACAAAGCTACTCAAAGGCGATTTGCATTAGTCGCATTAGGTTACAGGAAATACAGCTAGCCAACAGCACCTAGCGGCAACTTTTGAGCTATTATGGTCTGGCCGAATAATAGGGTTTGACCTTCACGTTTATAACGTGCCCACGACCTCAAAGTACAAAGTGCGATTTTTATTTATTTTATTTTTTTTGCGGTAACGGGACGCAAACGTGGCCCCGCAGATCCGAAGTCTGGTACACCAACCACTGAGCCACTCTCGTTCCAGCTTTAGAAAGGAATAAGTTATTTTTAGTGTTTCACAGAAGTAATTTATCTAGAGGGAATAAAATTTCACGCATATAAATAAAGCACATGATCTCTATCTTGACATTTGTATTTGAACATAGAGACAATGTGGTTTTAATGTTTGAACATGTAATTTTTCTCTCGGTGTGTGATGCTTCAAATAATAATATCGTTCTTCAAACGGATTTAGTGTTGTTACGAGCGTGTTTAGATTATAATATAATTGCATGCTGTCATCTTAATGTTTAAGATAAGTGTTTTGTTAAAATACATTTACCTTTAGGCTATATATATATGTGTGTGTGTGTGTGTGTGTGTATTCTATAAGTTCTACCAAAATTATGTGCACCTTTCGAAACAAAATTTGATATAACTTTAATTTATGAAGTAAACACTTTTTCATTCATATAATCTAAATATATAAATCAGAGTTGTCCGTCTGTCTGTTTAGTATCACAAATTATTGTGAGGAACTGACAGAACCAATTTCAGTTAAACTTGGTAGAATAACAGGGATCGACCCCTCCTATGATCGAATTTAAATGCATATGCAATCATATAAACGAACTGAGTTTGACAGACATTTCAATTTTACCGCGACGAATGAGGGCTCAATTGAGCGAAGACGTCGTTAGCAAAACTTATGAAGTCGACATTTAATGCAGCATGTAGCATCCGACAATCGATTCTTGAGCTATGGCTCAAAACGGTGAAAGGGGCGACCCGTGCCTTCATTATGGCACTAATATTTAAGTCCGTCATTGCCAGGTATCTTTGCTAGTCTAAATAAATTACTCAACTTTATTTTCTTGCGAAAATTAGAACAACAATTTTCGGTTTACCTTCTTCCACTAGTTAAAATAGATATATTACCAATCACAAATTCGTCGCTCTGTATTCATAAGTTTAAAGATATACCTTTTTGCATACCGTCATTTGCATATAATTTTGTATATATATGATTTCGTAGTAAAAGTAGGAGTTATTCTAGTCAGAATCTATACGTTCCTTTCTATGTGTTAGCTAATAATAATCACACGAAATGTTCATGTTGATATCTATTTAATGGAATGTATGACTTAATAATTTGGTGTTAAAAATAAAATAAATAAATGATTAATATCATATTATTAATATTAAATGATAATCATTACAATTAATTTACTTAATTCAATTAGTTCACACCATAACAGTTGTTGATAAAATTGATGAAATAAACAGTGCCTCGACTACTGCTATGTCTGTCCAGTCCGCCAGTTGAGTATTAGTATTGATCGAAAGGCCTAAAAGGCATTGAATATGGCAGGTATTGAGTGATTGACATAGTACTTACATATTATTCTTTGCTTTCATCACTGAGCTTTTGGAATTAATAATGACCACAATAGGTGTTCACTTCCGTAGCTACTTATTTTCGAGCCCGGCACGGCCTGGTGACCTAGATGCTCGACTCGCAATCTGCGGGTCGAGGGCTCGAGCCCCTGTCACCGAACACGCTCGCCCTTTCAGCCGTGGGGGTGTTATAAAGTGACGGTCAATCCCATTATTCGTTGGTAAAATAGTTGCCCAAGAGTTGGCAGTGGGTGGTGCTGATTAGCTGCCTTCCCTCTAGTCTTACACTGCTAAATTGGGGACGGCTAACACAGATAGTCCTCATGTAACTTTGCGCGAATTTAGAAACCAAAGCAAACAAACTATTTACGTTTTCTTCGGTGTGTGACTTCAGTACAACACGTGAGGGTCTTATGAATATTTCGAGTACTTAGTATCTAGGTGCACGTTGAAGGTAAACAGACCTGAAAACTAACACGAGTACCTCTGCGTATGAGTATTATTAAATCACTCATAGAAATAGAATAAATAACGAAATTAGATAATTGTGTGGTTATTATTAAGCTACACATTAATAAAAACAAATAAATGCAAACGTGCGAAAAAAGACACGTACCAATACACATATCTAATATAATATTAAATTATACGTAGAAAAAAGTAAAAAAATACATACTGAAATGATAAAAACAATAAATATTGTATTTTGTTTTGTTTGAAGTTAAGCACAAAACTACACAATGGGCTATCTGTGCTTTGCCCACCACGGGTATCGTAATCAGGTTTCTAGTGTTGTAAGTCCGCAGATATACCGCTGTGCCGCTGATGGGCAGTAGATAATGATTCGAGTAATTAATACATATAATTCATGTCCTTAACTAATTCATTTGACAAAATGAGATAACCACTGATGTGACATAAAATCCACTGAATTATTGCAGAAAACACAACGTTAAACTTGAGTTTGATTGCTTTAATTTAAAACTGTATTTTCTTATACCTGTTTTATTATTACTGATGTTTAGTATAAACTTTTCACTTTATTTTGTCGTTGTATCTGTATTCAAATAAAAAAGCCAACCACCATGTTAATATTCTTCAAAGCGTTTTGTTATTTCACTTTTCATCACTCAAAATATATTTCATTTCTTTCATGTCTAATAAATGAAAAATGATTAGAATTATCAATTATGATCACCTCTAATTAATGAGAATATTATTTATTAGACAATAATTCATTTCAATGAGACACGTACATGCTGAAAACGTAAATAACTTATATTTTCTTGGAAACCTTTACTATGGATGAAACAATTTCAAAGTTGAACATTGAAAAATTTAAATTTAGTAATTTGTAATTATAAAAATGCATTGGTTGTTCCTCATTTCAAAATAACTTTAAGTAACATATTAATATTATTTTTTAGGATATTTTTCTCTTTCCCCTTTCTAAAGATTTCTGGTCTGCGAGGTCATCATCATATCTTCCCAAAGAAAGGCAGGAGCAATGAAAGAAATATTTGATAAATGTTCTTTGTTTGGTATAATTGTACTGAAACTTAAACATGTAATTTGTGACTTTTTGGTAGGTAGCTCTATATATTGTGCATTAGTTATGGAATTGAATAAATCTGATGAATCCAAGTCCCCATATCCCAAACTTAATAAAACGCATAAGTATTTTTTAAAGATAATTTAAGCAAAGAATAACTTAACCGGCATTGAATGCGATATCCTGCATCGGACTGGAATTCAGAGATGGAAGAAGCTTTGATCTTTGTGCTGAGGTCATGAACTTCATGTGAAGCATGGAGGTCACAAGCTTTGCAGAATTGTTACTAAAATTGATGAAACTTGGCATGTTTTGAGGTTCTTTGAGGTTCTCAGACTTAGAAAAATGGTTGGTGATTTTGAAGATTAATGGTATTTAGTATATTATGTTCTAACCTGTGGATGCGCTTAGGCTTAACAGAAGCGAGTTACACTCTTATAAGAAAAGGTATGTCTCTCTCTATATATATATATATATATATATATATATATAGATACCATTTATAAAAAATCAAGTTTCAAATAGGTATTTAGTAAGTGTGTAGCTATTTGGCCATGTCAACCGTTTACATTGTCACATTAAAAATAATAATACTAAATAATTTTTCAGACAATTTAAACTGAAATGAGGTGTTGAACACTCCCATCCAAGTATAACATTTTCTGTTGTGTAACTATTACCACAACAATAAAACTGTCATTTATCAGGATGTATTTTAATACCTTAAATGGGCTAATTTAAGAATGACTTTAAACGTTGTTGTTACAAGTGTTTTATTGAAGTAAAATCAAAGCCATCAAAAGTCGTACTATAATATCATTTATTTTTTCGCCAGAGTTATAAGTTATCTCCAAGTTTTCAAGACTCTCCTGCTATCAGAGGAATCCACCACAAAAGTTATCTTGCAGTCCAGAGTAGTCTGTTGTTTCTTACAGTTTGGGCATGTGAAATCTCACATTGAACTTTCAAAACTATCTATAGCTATATATAGCATATTGAAATTAATTACACATTTATTTTTAAATTATTCAAATCGTCACTGAAGTGTTAACGCAGAGTAAACTAAAGAATGTATCTGGAAAAAACATGACGCTTCCACAAAAGCATCTCATTTTAGTATAGCGAAAGAAGCTTTACTGGGATCATATGAAATTATCCCATTACCTAATATATGCTACCGTTAATTGCTCAAGCATGTGTATGTAATACGTTTGTACTTAGTTGTCAAGCTAGCTTCGCCCTAACTCATGTTTGTCATTGAATGAGGTATAATTTTTATCGTCTAATCTCAACACAAGACACAATGCATGTACACGGGATATGAGCACTTTTAAGTCTATTTCACTATACTCCTTAATTCTTTTAATGCAATCCACTAACATAAATATTAAATAAATATAAATCAAGGTAATTCATTAAAGGTAATTCAAGATAATCTATATAAGGTACTTACAATCCATAGCGAAGTACTACGGAGAATATAACTCTTTCAGTATAAATTAAACAAGTGAAAATTACGTGTTGTGTATTTGGACTGAAAAGGTTTGATGAAGGTTGTGTATAGACAAACATAATTCATGAAACGGTACAACGGTCATCGTTATTGAGATCCATCCGCAAGAGAAGTGGATTCAAAGACTAACTACGTGAACATGTTCTTAAAGGCAAAAGTATTTTTCTATGTCATTGATGTCATCACTAACTAGAATAGGCTTATTCCCTTTGTCATTCTGTCGAGAACGCTTTCACGCTCCATTTTTGGTAGTGTTGAGCAATATACATCGTCGCTTTATTTAAGTATAATTTAAAAACAAAATTTAATAGAAGCTTTAGGATTCACCAAGGCTTGAATTTATATCTAGCTAATAGGCCAAAATCATATTGTTTCATATTCCCTAATCTATATCCTTGTGTGGGGTGTGGTGGTACGTTTTTCGACGTGTTGTCTAATAACTCTCAGCACGAAGACAGGGTGTAAACTGAAATACTGTTGTTGATATTGTGATAATGAGAAACGGACACCTATCGAGATACGGGTTCGTGATAGATAAATAAAACGTAATGAGTCCATTCTTTGAAATGATTTCATTAATCTTATGCTTTTAAACAAAGCTTTCCTGTAGCTGTTTAACGAGTCATGTATTCTGATGTCTCACATTAATACTGGCATAAATAATGTGTATAACGTGACTTTCAAGGTTGGTAACATTATTATAAAATTTAATTACGACTGGTGTTCCCCTCACACGTTAAAATCTAGAAAAATTATTGTTTGGTTTGTTATGAATTTCGCGCAAAGCTACACGAGGGCTATCTGCGCTAGCGTCCCTAATTTAGCAGT
>NW_013666923.1:103806-118504 GCF_000517525.1 Limulus polyphemus
CTTGGGCTACTCTTTTACCAACTAATAGTGGGATTATAACGCCCCCACAGGTGAAAGGGCGAGCATGTTTGGTGGGACGGGGATTCGAACCCGCGACCCGCAGATTGTGAGTCGAGCGCCCTAACCACCTGGCCATGCCGGGCAGAAAAATTATAGTTCCATTTATTTGACTGGTTCCAATATAATAATAGACAAATAATCTCGTTCCTCTGTCTCTTCGTGTTCTGGTGTGCAATCTAGACTGGGATCCGGTCTTCTTGACAAAAGAGGGCGCTTTTTTAAATGATGTAAATGGGGCATCGAGGTTAATTATGAAATATTTAATATAAACTCATCGATTCAGCTTTCTCTGAAAAGAACTTTCCAATCTACCACAACATGTCTTCATTAGGATCTAATGAACGCCCACATTAAGATATTGAAATATCGTCAAATAAGTTTAATTAGAGGAACCATCAAAATGTTAGAGGGTTAGGTAATCATCAGTGCATATGTGTATGTAGATATGTATCTCACAAAATGAACAGCTGAATAATTCACTGGTCATGAAGCTTATTATATGAAAACTTCTAGAATTAACAAGTATCAATCTAAAACAGAGAATGGCATTTTACTATAATGGATTTGTATTTATTTGTTTTTCTTGTAAAGTTTTGCATTATATCCTTCTTTACAGAAAAAAAGAGCAAGTCAAAACCATTTGCTACCAATGCTGTTTTTAGAGAATTTTTCTTATTTACCATCTGAAGGCTGAACTCAGCCAAAGGTAATGAGCCTGTAAGGAATGTGTTAGATTAGAAGATAGAGCTTGAAGTTTGGGACCAACAACTCCACCCTGCTACCTAGTTGCATTCCGTCATTCATTCTGCTCTTTGTTCCGAGAAAGCATTGAACATGTATGAGTGCTTTCTTCTCTGCTAATAGAGATTTTCAGATAAGGTTGTCTGTTTTGTATGCCAATTGTGAGGGTGGGTCAGCGAGTTTTTTCTGTTGGAATGCATCTCTGATAGAGAGCATTCATTAACGAGTCCAGCTTACCAACAGCGAAAATCAGAGCAACGCACTCGATTCATTAGACGTCTTTGGACTGGAATACTTGACATAAACATTAATCATGTCAGAGTAAACGATGGCTTGGAAACTAATTATGCCTTAAAATGTACCCCAAACAGTATACCTTCTATAGTGTATACTTGTCACTACCCTGGTATTCAGGTTTTTCTAATTTCATTTTTACAGTATTTGACAGTGATATGTTGAAAGTATGAAATATTGTTATGTATTCACAAGTAAGTATCCAACTGTATGTTTAGATATCTTCAAACCTGTATATTAAGGATATAGGATTAAATTATGTTCGACTGTAGCAATAAATAATCGATCTTTCCCAGTATAAGTGATATGTTTTACCAAATGTTTAGTCTTGTGGTAAAATTCTAGCACTATGTCACCTTTTGTCATGTTAATTTGTTTTGTTTTTATACTTTTTAGTTTTCGAGATGTTTACTTAAACAACGACAAAAAAAATTTAAATATTTTTTTCTGTCTTTCCTTTATTTCAAAAAGTTACGTCCTTATACGTTTTACTGAAAGACTCATCCAGATTCTTCCAAACTCCCTTTATTTTAAGTATTGCATCACAATACATTCTTCGTTAAGGGATTTTTTTCGACTATCCAACACATTAAAAAGGTACGATCATATACGTGGTCTTCAAGGTACTAACTAGTTATTGACTGGGCTGTGTTTTTAAAGATTTATTTGTGGATGTTTTCTCCAAATAAACCGCAGTTTTTGACTTTACTAAGATCACATGTCCCGCATTGATATAGGTCTTTTTTAATTAGCCTGTATCAGTTTTGCAAGGCTTTGATAAATAAAAATCACACAAATTGTTTCTTTTGTGTATTACCTTCACAGAACCTCGAGGTTTGAACTGTTGAAAATCAACTAACAAATCTTTATTGCAGTCATCAAGTGGACCCAGCAGTTGGTTTTTACTTTTATATTTTTCAAAATGAACAAGCGTTCTTCAAAGGATACTCCAAATTTTGACTGTCCCAATTTTGAAAATACACATCTCTATAAAAAGCATATCTATATGGGCCAATTGCAAAGGGTTTACCAGAAATCGACTGTCTTGTACTTTAGACATTTTCAAACAACTCTCTAATTTTTGTACGTCTTACAAATTAATAAATCTTTTACACGTATTCGAATGTCAAATCAGCTTTTAAACACTTTATATTTGAATAAAGCCAATCCGTTCTCTTGAAAATAGAATCCCAACATTTCATTAACATGCTTTATAATTCAGATTCATAATCTAATTACGTCGTCTTGAAATAAATATCAAGTTTTCATTTTCTTTAAATTTCAAAGAGCACGTTCCAAACTATAAAATGGTTAGTAATACAAAATCCTTAAGCTGTAGGGTACAACAATAATCCATTGACTTTCGTACTAATTCTTAGTTATCAACTTATCGAAGTCAAGAAAATGTGAGTAAAATATGCTCAACCATTCTGCATCGTGTGATTCTTTAAACGTATTTACTTGCTAATCGTCAGATGATTTCATTCGAAGCAGTGGAATATAACTAATAAAAGTATGCAAAGTTCTAATGAATCATTTAGCCACCAGGTGTTTCTTCAACCTTTTCTTTTTCTTGTCAGTTGTCTGAGAAATTTATTTAGCTATATAGTTTTGTTTAGCCATGATGATTGTCATTTTGCTTCTCATAATATCATGAATCTCATATTTAGTTCAAGAGATAAGTCTGTCAGATTTAATTGTCACATTTAGAAAGCTGAACACCATTAATTTTAATTTTTCCTCATTAAAGTTAGCAACACCTATAATTATTTCATAAAGTAATCCTGAATATTCAAGTGTGTTATTAATTGTTATTTCATATACGAAACCAGGCGGATATGTTTATAAATAAAAAAACCTTATGTCATTGAATTAGAATGTTTTATTTGGACCATAAGCTTTAACAAAAATGTATCCTATTTAATCTTTGATTTGAAATACACTAAAGGTGGACAGTATTTATGAAGAATACTTCTCGCTGAATCTACTCTACACGTAAATCGATATCTAAATCTAACTAGTTCGATTACTTATAAACTATATATAAAAACTAGAACTACACACTTATATGGAACTTTGTTCAGTTTTTTTAGTATCTGTTTGCACAATTATATTACTTTTGTTTTCATTTTACCTTCATAATTAAAATTATGCTCTAGGACATTCCAGTTATAGAGCTCTTCAAACAATGTCTGTTTTTCTCTACTGCTCAGGCAAGGAATGTATTCTACAGTACAAAGCAATGTACTTGTTTCGTCTTATTAGATGCTAATAATCGTGTTCTATTTAATCACAACCAAAGGCACTACCTCGCATTCCAAAACAAATCTACTTGAATTTAAAATGGATAATCTAGTCTAACTACCCTCCAGCAACTTTACAGCAGCTGTTTCATAATTGCACCAATATACTGTTGTTTTTTGTATGTTATTCCTTACTATATAACGTAAGTTGGCCAAATAAATTATCTTTCATACTAGTTACATTACAGGCAATTGAAAGTTAGATGTACGTTGATGCTTATGATAATTTAGTATTTAAAGTAATTATTATATATTTTAATATATCACAATAACAGTAAAGTACAACTGCAGTTAATTTGAAAATCAAACTTTTTTATATCTCTGGGTATCATAACTCCAGTTCCAGTGCTTACTCCAAGCACTAAATACATTTTTATATTCTACACAAGGGCTATCTACTCTAGCCGTCCCTAATATTGAACTGATAGACTAAAGGAAAGGAAGCTATTTAACAGGTCCTACCGCCAAATTATGTACTACTCATACTGAATTATTCGATTTAAACGTCACTCCTATAACGCGTCCTCAGTACCAAAGAGCGCAGCTTCATTAGTGCTGGCCTGGTATGGTCTGATGGTTAGGTCGCTTGACTCGCAATCTGTGGGTCGTAAGTTTGAATTCTCGTCACCAAACATGTTCGGCCATTCAACCGTGGGAGCGTTATAATTTGACGGTCAATCCCACTATTCGTTGGTAAAAGAGTAGCCCAAGACTTGAAGGTGGGTAGTATTGACTAGCTATCTTCCCTTTAATCTATCACTGCTAAGTTTGTGAAAGCTAGCGCAGTTAGCCCTCGTGTAGCTTTGCGCAAAATTAAAAAGACAACTACAAATAAATAAATCACTGCTGCTCTTTCTACGATCTTCTATGCTTCTACTGCAATTGGAACTTGGTCTTTGCTGGAGCATAACTAGTCCAATCTTCTCTAGAGCCAGCCTCCATCTACTTCAGTGTCTCCTAGCTTGCATTCTGTAATGCTGGCCCCATCTCAAAAGACGTATGACGAAACCCAAGCTAGGATTTTCAGAAGAAAGGAGGTTAAAATCACAGGATGGATGCAATCCAGCACTAATTTAGTTGTGTTCTGTGGTTTTTGGATTTTTATCTTCAAGGACTTTTTGGTTGGTGTGTCTTGGATCTTCATTTAGCACCAGTCATCAGTAATGTTTGGATAGATATTGCATGGGTTACAAGATTATCCTACTTTCTACCTGCCGCAGATTGCGCTGTGTAAAATGACGAATACAAACATGTAAGTGTCTTTAACGTTTGACTTGACAGCTGAAGCTAACATTAATGAAGCCATTGTTTTTATGACTTGCGACGATTTTGTCTTCGTTGCTGTTCTTAATATTTTGTTCCTGCATCGTACCTTCAACATTGGCTTGACTTGCCATTTTTCCTCAGTGGTATCCATAGTTCTCTTTACGTTTGTATCTTCCGGTGGTAATTACAGAAAGAAGATATTACATGTAAAGCGAATAATACAGTAAACATTATTCGAATCTTCCCAGTATTTATGTCAAAAATACCACTTTCTGTCCTCTAATCATAAGTCAAAGGAGTATAGAATGATGTCAAAGATCTGATCACTGGTATTTGATTTACACATCATAACATTATTTTCAACCCTGCTGTTACCCTACCAGTTATCTATACGAAATGTTATATAAATAAGCCTCAATATATATTGGGTGCCAGGCACGTTTCTCTCTCTTTCTTGCATGCTGCTATATTGCTACTACTGACATCTTACCTCGTATCATGCCCACCACTGTCCAAAACAGCATCAGTCTTCATGGTACCATACATAGGTTGGCGACCTGTTGGCTTTCTTACCTAACCAGGCATCTTGAACAGCATTATTTACTACTTTCACAAAACGTGACAGTAATACTAATGATTCTGATAGTTGGACCTAATCTACTGTAAAATTATTAACTGTAATTATTAGGCATGATGCCTGGAGTAGATCCTGTATTCAAAGTTATATTTTCATCTGTCATCTTCTTTTTCATTGTTATCATGCTGACTTCAACTCGATCTTTTCCCCTTGACTAAAATTCTATATAATGGCTAGTATCTACTCTGTCTTACGAAAGCTAACTGAATGTGTCTTCCTTTCTTACCTTGTCTTCTCAAGAATAGAAAAATTCGTTTCCTCACTCATAAACAAAGTGGTTAGATGCAATTAAACCACCCGAACCCCCACTGATTGATGAACTCTCTTATTAGGATTCTGAAGATGTAATGGTACAAATTCATGTTAACATGTCTTATACCTCGTATGCACTGCACATCACAATATTTTGCTGTAGATAGTCTGTTTGTTATGATCGAATAATACCATCAAATGTATGGAATTTCTTCCTGTGCCATTTATTTCTTACAAACATAGAAATAAATAGAAAGGATGTATAAACTTCCAATTTCTGTTTTTACCAGAGAAAAGATGAATATAATCTTTAAAATAGAATTAAACCGACTACTATTGAGAAAGAAGTAGTTTACAGTGTAGAATGTAGGGACTGGTAGACATTTAAGTGCTAGAACAGCAGAATATGACATGTTCCGTCATATGTCTACCAACATTTTAAATATAAAGAACATTGTAATGAAAATAAAACTGTTAGAATTATTTGTCGAGAACCTAATATATATATACATAAATTTAAAATAAAATAAACCATTTTAATAAAAGAATACATACTTTTAATAAGTAAAACTTGATCCTTGCCGTTGGGTGATACAGTATACTTGTATTTACCACGGAAAATGTTTTCAACTACTGGAAGCTACTAATTATGCTCTGGTAATTACACTTTCTGTTGTGGATCATTTCATCGCTTATTATGAAATAAATGAACTGGATTCATAATTCACTAGTCTTAGTGTTTTTTGTTCAGCTGAAATGAAAATTGGCCAAACTCTTCATCCATCACCATATACAGCATTCATTCCCAGAACTCTCTTGCTTGGATGACACTTTATTTTACATGAATTGCGTGGTTTGGCAGACACTAGTGACCTGTTATTCTCCTCATTTAATATTCAGGCTAACGTCATATCATGGACTTGGTTTATAAGTTTAAAGTTTTCAGACCTGTTGCCAAATCTATTGGCTGTTTATCTACCTTCTGAACATCCACCATGAATTCATAGCCATTGCACATGGTTTTCTATGGCCTCGGGAACTGTGTTGACTTCTCCGTTTGGAAAAGAGCACAAATGTAGCAGTTTAAGATTCCATTGCCTTAAGAAGTGGTTAGAATACGTTCAGTAAAGACACATATGAAGCTTCATTTCAGAGATGAGTTGCATGTAATCTTATAGTCACCTGTTGTTTACATACTAAGTTGTGGGTAATATGAACCCAGGTTTAATCCTATTTTCATTCAGGGACGTGACGCATATGACAATGATGCAAATATGGCTTGAGTAAGATTAAGTATTTTTGAATGTACCAACATATATATATATATATATCCAGTGGAATCGTAACATCAATGTACCATTAAACCCTTCAATATTTGTGCTGCTATTTGGTCCTGACTTTAGACAAATATATTAAAAAATACATATGTACCATTAGCAACTAGTCAACACTGAAGAAAAGGTAATAGACCTGATAGACTATCTAATAATGGTTGGAGACGGCTTGTTTTTCTTCATTACCCATTCAAGCCGTCTCTAACCATTATTAGTCTCAAAGTGGGTTCCTCGTCATCGAATTTGATAGACTATGTGCTCGCTCACTGGGCTTTGATGTCATATATGGAATTTTTGGGGAAACTTGTCACATCTTATCAAGAGATTCCAGACACTAAAATCGCTCTGGACAGCTCTTTTGGAGGAATGGTACCTCATAGCCTTATCAATCATCTAATATTTTATTTCTCTTGGCAATTACGAGTGATACGTTTACGCACGTGAATGTGTAAAGCTTTGAATCGAAAGGTATGGTGAGCTTCGTCACTCTTTTTTGTCGCGCTAGTACGAGGTCACTCCACACTATTTTAGGTTGACGGGTGCGAAGTTTGCCCACTTTATGTTTTACGCGAGTTTTAGTTGTTAGATTCCTTAGTCGTAACTTTATATCTTTGGTGGATAGTTTTAGCTTGACAGAGCTTCTCTAATCTACCTTTTGAATATATCTTCATTAGGTGATCTTTTTTTTTTCTGTTGTGGATTGTAGAGTAACTAGAAAATACCATAGAGAATCCTCCAAAGATTGAAGTCCAGGGCATTGCTGTAAATTATCGATGCTTAGTACATTCTTATGATTTCACATAAAGATTTTTGCTTCAATATTAGCTCTAGGCCAATATGGTGTATTTTTTTCTACGCTTAAAACTTAGGTGTTCAGCAAAATTTCTGAAGACTCGATTATGGAATGGTAGTCCATTATCAGATTTTAATGTTTGACTATACTGTAGCATGCCACATTTTTGGAGCCTTACAGTCGTGTTTAAAATTGTTAGAAACTCTTCTCGGAGGACCTTGGCAAGCTTGCTGTCTTACAACCTTTGTAAGAGGATTATCTGTAGCAATGCTGCACAAGTCTTTTAGAGTAAGGAGATGTTCTTTTTTTGGTTATTGTTATGCTTTTAGGAATGACTGGAAGTTTGGTGAATCAATTTATTTGAAGAAACTTGTCGACGAGTTAGCTGTTATGACTGGTTGTATTGTCTCGTCTTTCGTTGTTTCTTGTTTGAATTCCTCCTATGTCATGCTAGCTTTTGTGTGAATTCATTCTTTCGCAACTTTGTAACCGTACTTAGTCGCGCAGTTTCATTTGTGTTAGGACATCCTGACATGTGGTCAGCTGGGTTTCCTTTACCTGACTGATAATGATTTGAAAGTTGTATGGTTGTAGTCAAAGGTACATCATTCAACTTTTGCAGGAGATTATAATCCAGGGTTATTGAAAATCATCTGCAAGGCTTTTTGGTCTGTCATAATTTTGAATGGTATACAGTAGATGGCAATGTTAATATGTCGGTATTATGGCAAGAGCTTTCTTTTCTATTTGTTTAACCTGGTATATCTTCTGAGAACTATGTGATTAGAGAATGTGGTAATGCAATGACACTCTGGTTATATGCTTTTATCCATGTGAAGCTTAATCTGAAAATACTTGAGTTTCTCTATTCCCGAGAAAAAAATTAGAATAATCATTTATCAAGTCTGTTGTCTCCTCTCTCTCTCATAGCCCCCAGTGGCACAGCGGTATGTCTGCGGACTTACAACGCTAGAATCCGGGTTTCGATACCCGTGGTGGGCAGAGCACAGATAGCCCATTGTGTAGCTTTGTGCTTAATTACAAACAAACAAACCTCTCTCATGAAAGGTTCTTGCTAAGAAAATACAATGTTTATAGTTTATAGCCCAAATGCAGATGTGGTTGTCAAGCCTAAAAGAAATCCATGCTGGTCTTTAGTGACGTGAAACCTGACTTCAGTGAATCTTATTTAATTTTGTTTTAACGTCACTTGAATAGTTCAGTGATATTGGATTTCTTGGGCTAAAAGCACACACATTTATTACTGACTGGGTTATCCAAGTTGTTCTAATTTGTGCAATCAATGATAGTAACTGCTGCTCTAGTGCAAAGCAAGACTTATAATCAGGCTCTAGCACAGTGATTTCTGCTCATGATTATTTTTCTTTCTCATTGTGGTTCACGTAAAATATAAATTCGTTGTCGTAATACAAGCAGAGAAGAACGGTCTTCTAATTATATACTATATAGACCAAATGATGGTAATCAGAATCATTTTCGTTCTTTCTGTAAAATGTGCCTGGCCTGTACTGAAGTTTTAAATGACAATTTATTATTAGTGGTTCCTCTTTCAACAGTTATGACACAACTTTCCTGCAGCTGGACAAGGCCCTCTTTGGGGTGGAGGTGGAGTATTATTTTCTACAGTTCATACACGTCTTTTCGAAAAAGTGTTTATGTCTTATGTGGAGTAAGCTTAATACTTTCTTGAGACAGATCTTTTTATGTTTCTTTGCATGTTTCTGGCGTTCCTATACTTTATTGGTCTGATAATTGTCACTGTTGTCTTTGTGTGATTGTTCTATGCTGAACGCTTGTAGTTTTGATACCTCAAGTTCCCTTTGAATGGTGTAAAAAAGGTCAAAAAGCATTAATAAAATCCCCTACATAAAGTAGCACACAAACATTCTGTTATAGCTTCCTCCCAATCATCTAAATAATGGTAAAGTATTCAGTTGCCGAACAGTTTAACATGACCCTACTCCATGGAAAGTATCACCAGAATGTTCAGGATGCTGCCAGAATGTATGACAAGCCGTTCCTAGTTGAACATCATCCTTCAAATTAGACACCATACGAGCAGACCAAAAACAGCAACCAGTATTGGCAATGAAGATATCATATTTACATTTGGCACATCTGGGCAGCACTTTGAAAACAGCTTTTGATTGTTTGCTACCTTTTCGTAATAGTTTAAAGATATTTACCTCAACTGCATTTATGCCAATAATTGATGTTGTTGTGGAGTTATTTTGGTAATTTTTTGATTATTCAAAATGTTTCGTTTTATTGCCTACTCCTTTGTAATTTAAGGTTTTGGTATATATATCATGCATATTAATACAAATTTAGTCTTTCAATTGACCATAAAAAATTTCAACGATATTATAACAGGGTTGACCCACAATAATCTTTCCATACCGCTAAAAATTGTTTTCCTTTACTTGCCCATTTCTGATTTATTTAATTATCAATGGATTTCTGAACCATACAGCATTCAGGCAGTGAACATATTACCAGTAATTCTACGGCTTGTATCTTATAAAGTGTTATCTTTTCTTATGTTACTTTAAGGATGTCTGATGGAATTAAAAAATAAAAAGGCATTCCACGTAAATGCTTAAAACATTTATTAAAACAACACAAAGAACATTTTAAAATCAGTATAAGTGATTAATTGTGTAATGAAATGCAAACTAATGATGGAGATTGTGGTATATTACGAGACAATTTGAAAAATATTTTAACAGCCTTCAAACTAAGCTTCTTAAGGTTTTAATGTTTGAACGAGTGCATTGACCTTCCTAAATTGAGATAGGATAGGAGTTTGGTGCCAACATTTCACCATGTATATCTGATCAATCTGATAGCACATGTCCTCTGACACTATAGCTGGCATAGTGAGTCTTATTACCAGACATGGAACTTGATGACATTATCCAGTGGCAAAGTCTCTATTTTTATGCAGTTATTTCCATGATGTTTTAATGGTTTCTGTTAAACTCTTGTTTAAAGTCACCGATGCTTTTTTTTTTCTTTCTGCCCAAGTACACACCATGTAAAATTGTCACATTAGCTGGATTAGTTTGAAAACAACCGCTTTAATGACCAACTTACGTAACTTTCCACTCTTTACGGTAATATTCTTGTCTTATCTTTCCTGCTTTTATCTCCAGCTGCCAAATTAATTTAAAATCTTTATCTGTTTGCAATGAGAAATTATATTGAACTAAACATTGAATTTAAGATTAGGAAATCGTAAACTATCGAAATTTATTTGGTATCGAAGTGGGTATTGCTTCCCCACTCTCTATACGGAAATATAACTTACAATAAATAAAAGACATTTTCAGTTTCAGCAAAATTTAAAGTGACACAATTCACTTAAAAAAATAACTTTAAGAAAATATTTTTTTAGAAATTATACCTTAGAATGCTTACAAACACAAACTCTGCTTCTTAAGTTGAAATAAAGTTCTAACCTTATAGGTTTAAGAATTTATATATTCTGTTATCGGATAACCGAAATAACATTTAATGAGGATCTACGGTCGGTTGTGTACAACTGTAAAAATCATAAAATATATTATTTACAGAAAAGTACAAATACATGAGTATGAGATAATCTAATTAGATACATTAACTAAAGAAAACGTTAAGTATCGTTTAATTTTCGATTGTCAATTAAGACCAGTGAGTATTATTTGATGAAACCACTTTTTCTAGTCACATCAATATCGAATAACTTTATAACAAAGACTACACTAACCAAGAACTTTTCTCCAGAAATGAAAATCACTATTACTACAAATCGATCTGATCTTTATTTAAATTACGTAATTGATCTTAAAGCCATCTATCCCATCATGCAACGAACGGGTATACAAGCTTTCAGATACATTTTCGAACGTTGTGCTCCTTATATGTTTCTTAAACTTACAATAACAGCTGTTAAACTAACTTTTAAGTTTATCATAAAAATCAAGCAAAATTACCAAGAGTTAATAGGTAAAGTTAAATTTCTAAAGGTACCGACTGAACTTTAAGGAATTAATAATGCAGCCTACTGGCAGTTTTAAACCACTGAACTAAACATGAATGTAAAGTTGCATATCTTCCTCAATATTTCAGCCTTCAAATTCGGTAGTTAATTTTATCTCGTCAAGTACTGAGTAACATAAACACGGCAAGTCTGTAAAGATAAAAGGAGGTGGAACTATTATCCCTATTCTACCAGTTTATAAGGCGCTATCACACTAGCATTTCATCCGATCCACTCGTCCACTATTCTCATGCCGAGATGGGCTATTTTATTTCTGATCTTGTATCACGATTATTCTAATTTAAACTTATATCAAGAAATGCGCGGGGAATTGCTTTTGTTAAGGGTCCTATAAATTTTCTCCTATTAATATTCTACAACAATGGAATGGACCACCAATGTTATAACCGTATAAGTTTTATAATATTTTAAGCAGTTTCTTAAAATAAAAAAAAGCTTGCACGTATTTTTACCTCTTCAAGCGTGAGACAAAAATAAGTCGTTATTTATAGTATAAAAATATATGTTATTATTATTATCATTGGACCATTATAATAACAATGTACCTTCAACGAAGTAATTATTTCTACGAATGTACATTGTATTATCCAAAGTTACTAGTTCAACTAAAACAATTAATATGGTTTAAGACAGTTTCACACTTAAATCTATCAAATTACTAATATCAAAGCATTCCGACGTAATTTCGCCCTTCATTTACAAGATATCCCTACAAGTAACATTACGTGGCTTATAATTTTCACTGGCACCAATATTACATGCCAGGACTGAATAGATCTGTTATTGCTCAGGATATTGAGGGTGGCTTTTTGATGTTCCTCTTCATAAAAAGAAAAAAGAAAAGGTAGCAACACCCAGTGCGCTCGTGTCTACACATGGACGTAGTTTCACCATATCACTCGATGTTGTTGATTTGGCCACTGATATAAAGGTTGATGTAATCAGGGAAGAATTTAAATATTTTCTGTCTGTTGGTTCTATATTTTTGACAAATACACTAGCAGTCCTGTACCCATACGTATTCTACGTGATACTGGGGCGACTCAATCATTGCTTTTAATTTCGATTCTGTCACTGGTGAGTCTGTTATTGCTCAGGGTATTGAGGGTGACTTTGTTAATGTTCCTCTTCATAACATTAACTGGGCATCAAACCTAGTTTCGGGACAAGTTTTGGTTGTGATAAGACTTACTATGCCAATTAAGGGTATATCGTTATTGTTGGGAAACGATATGGCTGGGGAAAAGTTGTTGCCGAACCCAAAATGGTTAGTGAGCCGATTACTGTTTCATCTAAGTATGATGTTGTCGTTGAGGTGAATCCCGATGTGTTTCTCTTGTGTACAGTGACTCGAGCTCAGGCTAAGAAATTAAGCCAAAATAAATGATAGACATGGATTCAGGGAACGATATTATAGGTTTGTCTCAGACATTTTTTGGATCCAACGGTGATCTCGCAGATGATTGTCCTACTGACGATTCCTCGGTGAGTGACAATGATATACGTGAAGGATCTGATTCACCTGGTGTAATTCCATTTACTAAAAGTAAACTGATCATTGAGCAAGAAAATAATCCGCAGATATCTTCACTATTCAAATATGTACTCCCAAAAGATGAACTGGAGAAAGTTCTAAATGGTTATTTCTTTCAAAGATGGTGTGCTTACGAGGAAGTGGAGACCACTAGATGTGCCAGATTCAAAGGACTAAGCTATTGTTTACCAAATCGTTGTTCCCAAAGCATATCGTTCTGAAATATTGAAAGTTGCTCATGAACTCCCCATTGGAGTTCATTTAGGTGTCAACAAAACATGTGACAAAATTATGAGACATTTTTTTTGGCCAAATATTATGCAAGACGTTTCTCAGTTTTGTAAAACTTGTCATACCTGTCAATTAGTCGGAAAACCTAATCAGAAAATTCCTATTGCTCCTTTTAAATCTATCCCAGCTTTCAAAGAACCCTTCAGTCGTTTTGTTGTGGAATATGTTGGGCCTTTACTAAAAACTCAATCAGGGAATTAGTATTTGTTGACTATGATGTCTGCATCCACTCGATTCACTAAAGCTATCCCTTTGAGAAACATTTCAGCCCAACAAATTGGCAAAGCTTTGATTAATTTCTTCACTTTTGTTGGCTTGCCCAAAGAAATTCAATCTGATCAGGGATCAAATCTTATGTCAGGATTGTTACAACAAGTTGTTTATCATCTCGGTGCTAAACAAATCAAATCTAGTGGGTATCACTAAGGATCGCAAGGTGCTCTTGAGAGATTCCATTCTACCTTGAAAAATATGATGCATACTTATTATCTTAATAACGAGAAGAATTGGGATGAAGGAGATAATTTATTATTATTTGCTCTTCGCGAGTCAGATCAGGAGTCGTTAGGGTTTAGCCCATCTGAGTTAGTGTTTGGCCATTCTGTGCGTGGTCCTTCGAAGTTGCTGAAGGAACAATGTTTGGAAGATGATCAGAAAGAAATGCACTTATTGGATTACATTTTCAAGTTTCGGTCCAAACTCTTACATGCTTGTGAATTGGCTCGAGAAAATTTGAAATCATCCCAAACTAGAATGAAAAACGTTTATGATCGCAAGGCTGAAGAACGTAAGGTCCGTTCTGGTAACATGGTCTTAGTATTGTTACCCATTATGGGACATCCATCCAAACAAAAAAGAAAAAAAGAAAGAAAACATAAGACTTTTAAATTGCAATTTATCATTATGGGGTATAATTTGAAGATAATTCATGTCAAAGGGGTTGATAACATTTGTGCTGGTGTACTTTCACGTGCAATGTAAGTCTATGACCATAAAGTTATTTGTATTGATTGTGTTGTATACTGTCATGATTACTAAAGTGGTATAATTCTTTGAACAACGTTTTATATTTAATGTATTGTTGTCAATGAATATATATATAATATCTTATTCAAAAACTGTCTAACACC
>NW_013666923.1:119075-127966 GCF_000517525.1 Limulus polyphemus
AAATCATTGTTTGTAATAATTATTGGTAATAACCGTTATTGTAAATTGTATTCTTATTTGTATATTAAAATACATTTATATTAAAAGAAAAAGAAAACTGTGTATATCCATCTTGTTGGCAAATATCATAAATTGGATTTATTAGCATTTATTTAACTTATAAATCTAAATTACAATTTAACTCAATTCAGGCTATTTGAAATTGTGATATTTAACACCTTTGTGTAGCTTTGCGTAAATATCCGAAACAAGTAAATAAACTAATTCCTTGTTTGACTGGAAAGTGAAATAATAGTAACTGAAACGTCAAGAACAGGTTTTGGTCTATTTTATTTTTTCTTTTGTCATCTGAGTTAGCGAAAATTGTGGGAAAATAATCGTTCCCTTGTAGAACCTGACGATACACATATATATATATATGTGTGTGTGTGTGTGTGTGATGTTCAACAGTGCTTTAAGTACACAAGACGGACGTGTAATCCAAACGTATTTCTTGAACTCCTAACTCATATGTGTAATTTCAAAAAATACAAACTGAAGTAATGTTTTTACCTTTATTCAGAGTTTAAAATCAGAATTCGGGACAATACTTTGATTTATTTATGTTGCAAAATAAAAAAGCTAGATCAGAGCCTCTAGCCAAGTTCAATATTTTGAAACAGTTTTATAGGGGTTGATTTTTTCTTCATCGAAAAGCGTGAAAAAATATCTCTTATGAAATTTATTTGAGAAAATTTAATAGACCGTAACGTAGTTTTCACGCGTGCTTGATTTCAAAAAGAAAAGAGTTTATTTTTAATATTACAATGGTTAGTTTCTAGCTTAGGATTATTTGATTTTTCAGATGACTTAATGGGAGATTTTAAGATCACTGTGCAGTTGTTGATCAGGTTAATGTCTTCGAAAAAGATATTTTAATACAAGGTTAGTTTCGCTTGATGTCATTCCATATTTCAAATTAAGCCTCAATTTGTTGAAGTATCTCTACACTTCTAAAATAAAGTTAACTTGCATTAGTGTAAATTTGTCTGAGATCGATCAGAACCCCCTAGGTACGTAAATGTTTTTTTTAAATCCCCTTTCAGTTTTTCACATGTCTTATAAAAAAAAACAAGGCCAAAACTAATATATATCGTATATTTATTGTAACTGATATTTCTAGATAGTTCGACCCATAAAAATACTTGATTCTTAACAGCTTCATTTTAAAATAATCCATCTCTCTTGGCAGTGTATGCAGTGGAGATTTATATCATTAACGACAAATAGGGCAAAGCATGAACATTAGAAATTTAATTTGTTTGGCTCCCAACACTGGAGGCGTGTACATATACATAAAATTCCTTGGCGTTGAAGGGCAACTCGTGTAACATTAATGTTAAAACAAAAAAATAATCTATTTTGAAGCTCAGAAATGTTTCCAAACAAGTGGGCAATTAAAAAAAAAAATGCCGAATTAATCTAACCCAGTAAAACATAATTATATGAAGGGCTGGCGCAAGTAAAGTTAGAGTACAAACGTATAAAGGGGTGGGGGAATCCTAAAATCTAAAGCTTTGCCAGTTACTACGCATGTATGGAAACGTATCCGGAACAGATTTAGGAAAAACAACATCATAGGTAGCGCTGCAAATTGACATATTTCACTCTAATAATACAGTAGTCTCAATGCAAGTCACACCAGATGTTCCGTATGCCATTCGCCCATTTCAACAAGTCTCCAAAAGTGGTAGGACATGAGAGACAGTACCAGGAAATATATCCCCGGTGACTGCATCGTGTAATACAAGTTTTTGTTCGAGTGTCAACATGGGTTAGTTGTAACAATCTTACTAATTGATAAGTGAAAGAATGAGCTTTTACATCAAACTCACACTTTTAACTACTTTAATACATAATAGTGTCACGTGATAATAGTATATGTTTTCAAGGTCATCTTGCTTTGTATTTGTTTTTACACTTGTACCAACAGATAAAGCTGTAGGTTGTCTGGTTTACGACTATCTATACCTTTATATCCAAACTTATTTTCGAAAAGCTCTGTATATTCAATAGCAACTACTATCTAAACACCTTTGTCTCGCGCATTAACTCCGTAAAACATGTGAAAGACAGAAAGAGAAAAAAGTTACAAAAGTATTAAATGGTGTAATGAGTTAAAATTTGTTCGTGGAATTAAAACTTACTCAAGCAGGTTAACTGACATACAGAAATGTTTGATATATTATAATTTAAGAGAGTTATAAAATAGTGAATCAAACAAAGAAACAAGAAATACATTTTATATTTCTATTTGTATTTTTATCAGGCATCAGGCAGGCTGTAGCACTGCCTGTGTAGAGATAAATGGCTCATATTGTTCATCGAAATGGTATTTTAAATATATCCTCAATAGGTCATCAGAACTTTAAAATAGTATACAGTGTTTACTTTTATAACAATATCTATGTAATGACAGAGTCGCAAGTTCTGGGAATGTCTGTAAATATCATATAAAAATTTTCATTGTTTGTTCTTTTTCTGCTTCTTTTTTTATTAGATATAACTCCAAAACCAAAACAGTGGTGTCAACCAATTTCACTGAAGTGACATAGTTTCAAACGTAATATTATTAATAACTAGTAGTAATTAAAAAAATCATAATTCTAGTGTAATTCATTACCCCTTGAAGCTAGCCTTCTTACAAAAATGTGGTGTCCCTTTAAAAAGCTTAAGTACAGGATGAAACAGGAATTACCAGCCAATAATAGATAAATTATAAATATTACAGTTGGAACCTCATTGTATTTAGAACTTGGTTATAAATATAACATTCCTATGTGTATTGAAACACTGCATTAAAAAAAACAAGCAAACAAAACTTTTCAAAAGAAGAAGTAAATGTAGGGATGGCTAATATCAGTCCTTCGAAGAGAATGCAAACAAGATAGTAGGGATGGCATTTGCACAGGCAAGAATTAACATATAGCAATATATATATAGCTTTTCAATCACAATTGAGTTTAATTTCTTCCATTTTTGGCTGTTAACATTTTACTACACAAATGCCATCCCTACTATCTTGTTTGCGTTGTTTCTAAAGGGTTGATATTAGCCATCCTTGCATTTACTTGGTATATGAAGTTAATTCGTTTTGTATAAAAGAATTCCGAATCTGTTTTCGATTGGATATTTCATATTATGTACATTGCATACTTTCTTCTTATATTTTTTTCTTTTTACTCAGACGGATTATTTGTGTGAGTTCTGTGAATAATTCGTTCTGTTACTTGTTATAATTGCAGCATTGTAATCAATATGTTTTATTATTACCACAAAGGGCTCTAGAAACGACGAACACGATCAACCCAAATTCTTCCCTTTTTTTAGTCTGTTTCTAAACTCAACCTCTCTTCAGGATATTTACTTGTACCTTAGCCTCACATCTTGCATTGCGTGATCCACTAAAATGTGGCTTTAATAACTTGATGTCGTTAATGCAGACACCGCAAGTGCATATCCGCCGTTTGAGTAGCATTATGGCCGATTAAAATTCGTTCGGTCTATGAAGTGACCTCGAAGACATTCAAAGAGAAAACTGCTGGGAAATGTATCAAAATGTAGGATAACAGTTTTATATTAATAAATAGAAAGCAAGTTACAAATGATTAGAGTTAAATTTCGCAGGAATTTGAAGAAGGAGAAACATTATTTTCTAACTGACACTCAGCTTGCTTCTTTTTTCTAAGAAGGTTTATTTTATATCATTCTTTAGCTAGGAGTAAACAACAAAGGCTAGCTTACAGTCCTGTTTGAGTATAACATAACGAACAACTCTGTCAATTTGACTTAGGTATTCCCTGCAGGTAAAATCTGCATGTACAAAGGCCTTGGTGCTCGGTGGGTCGGGCACGGCCTAGATCTACTTGAAGACCGAGCTAAACGGCGGCCAGTCTTCCCCCATCCGTTCACTCAACCGTCCCGTCACGTTCTTATGAATAAAACGCCCACACTACTCGAATCTCTGAATCATATCTTTCCTGGTTTACGAAGCGTTTGATGAAAGGTATAACAATATTACTTTCCCTATTAAGTTAAATTATCAGACCCATATTCACACGTTGATCTACATTTGCGTTTCGTACGTATACATAATTCTTTGTGTTATTACTCATGTATTTTCTGTTAGGTTGTATCCCAGTTAACTGCCTTTCTCCTTACAACAAACAAATGCAGCTAAACAGAATTAAATTTGAAAATACAAAGAAATTGTTAAATTCGCTTAAAAAAATTACGAGAGTTCATTTTGGCCAAACGACCTTCACTGCCAAAACGTTAAGTACATGATTATTTTTATCTTTGAACGAGTCAGGTGTGGCCTAGTGATTCAAGCTTCGCGTTCTGTTGCTTAGAAATACGCGCTTTTCACTTTGAAGCCAAATTCGACTATTCAACCAAACAGTATTAGCCCAGGAATAAGCTATGAGTAGCGTTAATTAGTTGCTTTCTTTCTGGTGTTTTAGTTACAAATTAGGGACGACTATATGCAGGTAGCATTTTGTGTAGGTTAGTATACTAAAATGTAAACAAACAAACCGCTGAGATGCTTTTATTTTTACGTAATATGCTATGTCACTCTGAAAAAGAGTTTGCTTCTTCGAAAAACTTTTATCTCTTTATTCAACTATTTTATCTGGTTATTCAGCTATTTTACCTGTCTACTCATCTATCGTTTTAACAATAAATGTAGGGATATTGTATCGCCTTCGTAAGAAAAAAAAAATTTATTTCTGTGTATGTGGTTTCTCTTTTTCTAAAAATTAAATATGAATTTGTAGATTTTTTTGATAGAAAGTTTTGACTAAATAATAAGGTAACGTTCTTCGCCAGGTAAGATTGTGTATAGAAAATGTCAACTTTATGATGGTGTCACTTAACAACCGTGAGAAGATTTTGTTTCCACGGAAGAAAATACACAGCAATTAAACGTGGTTCGTCAGCACAGGTCAGCATTGGACGTATAAACATAACGTTTTCTGAAAGATTTATAGCTTAAAGCGAATATCAAGACAAAATCGCTGATTCATTTTCTTAACAACCCTAATCTCTTCAGGTTCCCACATCTCACTTGCCCTAGAGTGACGTCACAATTCGTAGATATACGTTACTGGTTATTACATATTCATGCGCCTTTCTGTGAAAGATGCTATTTTTTGAGGATGAGGATGCGGGAAACTACGCAACCGGACCAGTCCGTGCCAACATGGTGTTATAATATATAATGTGTCTTTTCTAGAAGTCTAGAAGATAATAAATCACGCGGTAAACTCCCAAACGATTGATAATATACCAACTCTTGGTCAGTTTCCGGCTTTCTATTGGCATTCGACGATGACATCACACTTAAATTATGCAATACGCGGTATAATAATGTGCACAAAGACACTTCAAAGTAGGCATACAATTTGTATATAAAAATATAAAACACGCTTCAAAGATATCTTCCAACTTATTCTGTGGCTTCTGAATGTGGTCATGAATGAAATAAGTATTTGATTAAACAATTAAACATAACAAGAACACAGAAATATCGTAAGCGGTATGAATAAAGCTTATAGAACCTGTAATTCATGTTACAATAAATATATTTGAGAAGGACAATAAAATTTTAGGAGCTTAAAATTTTAAACAGTTAATCAAATGACGGCGTATATTCTTGAAAAAGGCACCGTAAAAACAACAACCAATGATTATATAATATATATATTAGTAATATTATTGAAAAAAGGCGCATGTTACATTATTTTTATTAAGGCTTAGATATCTGACTATATATACAATAGCATTGAAGCGAATAAAAAGGAGTAAAGTAAGTAATTGTGAAGTGAAGACGGAAACAATCAGCTGTAAGTCATCAATAGCAAAAAGAGTATCAAAGAAAAATAGTAAACAGCTAAACAGGAAACTTGCATGGCCAGTCGAAAAAAAAAATATTCAAACACATAGACACGCCCAAAGACAAGTATCGTTCCCCACTTGGCCAGATTCCTTCAGTTAATGGAAAAATTAAAGTAAACCACCTTGGATGGGCCTCGCGGGAATGAAAGGCATGGGTCACTGGTTAGACGTCTATTGTGCAATCAGGATGCTGGGACCTAGTTGATGGAGGGTATAAGTTATTTCTTAAGTGTAAGAAAGGATTGTGGAAAAACAATGTTGACTGTTAGATGTAATAGAGGATAGTGAATACATTGTGGGTGAAGGACTACGTTGTTAGATGTAAGGCAGGATCGCGAAAAAACAATGTTGACTGTTAGATGTAATGCAAGGTAGTAAATACATTGTGGGTGAAAGAACTACATTGTTAGATGTAAGGTAAATCATGCATGAAAGAATGTCAATTATTACAAATAATGTAGCATAGTGAATACATTGAGCATGGAAGGGCTAGACTGTTAGATGTAAGGCAGGATCGTGAGATGTTAGATTGGTAGATGGACGTAGTTGTTTATTTAGATATGATATAGAATAGTGATGTAATATATGTAAGAACAAGTTTATTTCTTAGACGTAAAATACGATTGTGAGGATATGTTGAATGGATAGATGTGGCAAATGTTTTAGACGAAAAAGGTTAGGGAAGTAAAATATGAAAGACAGAATTTACTTGTTTAGAGTATAAAAAGAAACACGTAGTAGATGGAAAAACAGGTTGTTTGTTAGATGTGATCCGGGATATTGTGGAATGTCAGAGACAATGGTCCTGTAAATTCTATTAGTGTTCCTATTTATCAATATTTACTTAAAACACTACTTAAAAATCTAAAATGATTTCAAAATTCATATAGGTTGACAGAAAACCTTTTAAATAAAAATGATAAACTCTAACTACCTCTGGATATTGGTTAGGACCCTGACAAAAATTAGTAATCTGGAAGATTTATTTAAATTGGGTCTTGTGATGTAAACACTATGAGTAATAGTGATGCTGGCTGTCGGTATGGTTAGAACTACTGTTGATTGTCGCTAATGTGGTTATAGTGTTGAGTTTGTGGCTGTTAGAGATGTGAATGGTACGGTCCTGAGAGTCTCTGTATATGTGTTTACGGTTTATCTAAATGAATAATAGAAATTAATGTATTTGTTACATAGAAGTTATGGGACTGCAGACAGTCCCCCGATGGGACAGCGGTAAGTCTATTCCCCGCGATGGACATAGCAGAGAGTTAGGTGTAGCTTTGCTATAAAACAAGTAAGACTGAAGACAGAGTTTTTATTTTACACCCTTTTCTACAATAAACAGTTGAGAAAATTACGATGTACATATAGACTTCCTAAACATATTTGTTCATGACATGGAACATTTTATCCGTTTATCTTTTTGTTAGATAATCAAACTAGCAAAGAACATCTATATTTGGTTCCTCAGGTTACAAACAAAGTTAAAAGAACATCTATATTTGGTTCCTCAGGTTACAAACAAAGTTAAAAGAACATCTATATTTGGTTCCTCAGGTTACAAACAAAGTTAAAAGAACATCTATATTTGGTTCTTCAGGTTACAAACAAAATTAAAAGAACATCTATATTTGGTTCCTCAGGTTACAAACAAAGTTAAAAGAACATCTATATTTGGTTCCTCAGGTTACAAACAAATTAAAAGAACATCTATATTTGGTTCCTCAGGTTACAAACAAAGTTAAAAGAACATCTATATTTGGTTCATCATGTTACAAATAAAGTTAAAAGCTTACAAACAACGGATTTACAGACTTTCCGTGTCGTAATAACGCACCAAAGCCCATGGACGTTAAAGAGGGAGACGTCACCACTTTTCAGACTGTGATTACGAAGTGACATGAAAAGACTCCTAACAACATTTGACACGTGCTATAGACGGCTTGTTCAGTACTAACTCTGAACATGTAAAAGTAATAGCCACTAACTTTGTCACACATTTGACGAATAAAAGAAATACATTTACTTTAATTACTGATCTTGTTGATAAATGTACCTTGTTTCGTGCCCCTTCTATTGTTGGGATAATATTTTCCCGTAAGATACGAACCAAGTCTTCGGTAGCCTTAAAACTAGGTTAGTTTAGCCTTAAGGTATCTATGGAAACGTTAAGGACAGGAAAAAGTAATGTTTCCTATATGCTTCTTTGTTTATTCATTGTTGATTAGTATTGTTATTTTTACTTGTTTGTGGTTTAGTATAAAGTTACACAATATTCTACCTGCATTTTGTTCGTCGCGGGTATCAAACCTAGAACCCTAGATATATTAGCCATCAGACTTACGACTGAGCCTCCTAAAGATTAATCAGTATTAGCCACGATTGGGTTGGCTTTACTACTACTGAACTATATATTGACTCCACAGAAACTGCAAATCAACCTTTTCAAGTCAGTAGCGCGTGTAGTCTGATGGACAAAAAGAAAACTAAACCAGTGAAGTGATAAAAAAGAGGAAATACGTAAAATATGGCAGACGATTATTAATTATAATTGTTGTATAACTACAGCACTATTTTAGTTTTCCAGGCTGAGTTTCTGAAGTAGTTAATGACATGTATGTGTGCAATTTGTGTGTCAGTTTCGATGAATATATCAAGATGTACGCAATATTGCAAAAAGTAAAGGTTTCGGTCATCTTTTAGTATTATTGATACTTGAAAACACGTTTTGACTACTACGTATACTTGCTTAGTGTTACATTTTGTAAAAAATAATTACTATAGCTCTTTATAATATTGGCTTGTCACTCTTTGTAACAATGTGTTTACTAATACTGGGACCAAAATGTGGAGGGGCAAAAAAGTCTGGCTTAATTATTGTGAATGTCGTGTATGTATATCCCACAGAAAAAAAAAAGATGGGGAAAATGGCCCTTCTTGTCTCCCCCCCCCCC
>NW_013666923.1:128023-142089 GCF_000517525.1 Limulus polyphemus
AATTATTGTGGAGAGTGTGTTGTTTTTTCCCCCCAAAAAAAAAAAAATGGGGGAAAAGGTGCTTCTTTTTGCCCCCCCCCCCCTGTAGCCCCGCCTCTGGGCGTTTGTATATGTCTTCAAGATATTTAGAACGATGTGTTTTTTGTTTTGTTTTATGCTGAAGTAGTCTATCTGTTGTTATTATGTTTAATAATACTGATGTTAGTATCTTTGCTGTTATCTGAAACAAAGTGCTTACTAGCATTAAAGTTAGGATGGTATAAGTAATTTTATTTTGGATTAAGTGTTTAATAATACTGACATCAATACATGTGTTGTTATGTGTTGCGCTATATTTGCACTTTTATTGACGTAAACACCTGGATTGTTAATTGGATCAAAACGTTTACTAACACACGTACATAGCAATATATTTATTTTCAACCAATCGAATATCTTTTACAAGGTAAATTAATTTTTATTTTATGGCAGTTACGCAAGAGTTGTGAAATATATGTAGAATGTAAATTTTCTTGGCACTTGTATTGTAAACATGATTTCACATATAATAGCAACATATCTGCAAGAGCAACCACTTAATCGCCCTCCCTTCCTCAAAGATCTAACATGTTACTGATTTTTTTCATCACAAGTGGAATAATATAGAAAAAAATTAAAAATAGCCATTAACCCTGTCAAGGGAGATTTTCATCTAACCATACGTTGTTTGTTAATCATAATATTTTAACGTGTATTTTTAACGGATAAAGATCCTGCTAGTTATAGTTTACTATCCACTACTACTTAATATATCATCCAATGTTCTGAGGCAAACATGAAACACTCATGAATATTTTTTAACTGCTTGGCAGCATGGAATGAGCGGGGCTTATCCGCTTTTGACATGATTGGTGATCACGCCTCTTTCCAGTGACGTTAATTATTTTCCCTGGAAAAACCAATTGAATTACGATCGCGAATACAAGTTTTGTATTTTGCAAACTGAACGAAAAAAACAACAAACATATGGAATCTGGTTATAAAACGTTTAACAGCCTTTTAATTACTCCTTAACAATCTAGTAGTTAGTTTATTAAACAATTTATCTGGTCTTATATTCTCAAATCAATAGGTTTTTACGTGTTCTGTATAGGTATACATAAAACTTTTTAATAAGGGGATTTGACAAGTCTTATCCTGTCAAGTGCTGGAAAATCTTCGGATAAACATATCTTTGGTCTGATATAATCTATCAAATGGAAACATATATATACACATGTGTTATAAGTGTTTTTTTCCTTTATAGACTGATTACTATTGTAAAAGATGAACGTGTTTTGTTTCGAATAAAAGTGATAAAATGTGTTTTTAAGCTCTTGTACTTGATTTTCTTATGGATTTGTACGTACTAATTCCTTTCTATATGCATGCGCGTATGCATAAAAATATTTTCCCGCTTAAATATTGAACCGTCACATAAGTTCAACACGTTCACGTGATGTAGATTCTGAATAAAACTGTGAACAGCTTCACAGCTTTTCCAACTTAAGCTTATCTTTGACCTTAGACTATTTAGAGAGTTATCACTTAGTTGATACATCTTAATGTATCCATTATAAGAGATTTTCAACGGATATTTCTTATATGCTTTGGTTAGTACAATAAGATAAAGTAAAATAGAAAATGTTAACTATAATAGGTCTGTACACGTTATGTAAATTGAAATGCCTCCACCACGTGAAAATGGTTAGGTGACAATGAAGGTTTTAAATATTTAAATAGCACCTGTTTTAGAAAAATAAGTTATCTATCCTCCTTAATATAAAGAACTGCATTAAAAAATAGAGATTCCATTTTTTTCAACTCCCACAGGAGATCGTGAGTTTAACCGTACAATGATTATAAGTACTGGAACCACTATCAGTCACGGTATTACAGGATGAGCTGCTTTCAGGGGTTACGTAAAAGCAATAGAGACCTCATTCCTCGTGACCTGACCTTGTCATTTGTTCGTTTCTGTAATACAGACTGTAGGAACTGACTTATCACGAATAGTTTCGTCTCTAGTTTATTATCAATGTGAATAATGAAAGTTTAAAAGTGTAGGATGCAGAGCTCGAATCAGTTCAGCTTCTTGTTCCAATTACCAAATGAAGAAAATATATTGGTAGCTTTGTTTTCATAAATGTTTTCAGCGTTCTAACTTCGAAGCAATATAGTATTTAATGAATTCAGAATGTCAATCGACCACTACTTATATCATATAGATCGTTAGTCCACCACTGTTTATAACACTCTAGAATGTCATTCTACCAATATTTAGAACACTCTAGACCGTCAGTCCACCAGTGTTTATAACACTCTAGACCATCATTCCACTAGTGCTTATGACATTCTAGAATGTCAGCCCATCATGTTTACTACAGTTTAAAGAGTTTGGACCGTCAGTTTACTAGTTCTTATGGCATTGTAAGTTGTCAGTCCACCATAGCTTATTGAATGTAATAATTAACTTGTTGTATGCTTTAGATAACACATATTTAGTGATGCCTGTATAATACATTTAGTATCAACTCTCACAAGAGAAGTTGTGAGAATTCTGCTTTATAATCTATTTAGTCATATTTAAACGGAATAGAATGTGTCCAGTGCACCAAGTTCTTAATTACAATTTAATAGGAA
The DNA here is from genome assembly GCF_000517525.1 of Limulus polyphemus. NCBI lineage: Eukaryota > Metazoa > Arthropoda > Merostomata > Xiphosura > Limulidae > Limulus > Limulus polyphemus. The sequence goes on from NW_013666923.1 coordinate 130,685, forward strand.
ATACATATTTTGAATCACGATATTGTTCCAAATTAGACATAAACTTTTTAAGACTTGGATATAGAAAAATATACATTTGTAAGAATGGAATTGGAACTCACATTTCTGTTGCCACACATCTTTTCTCACTGTGCATTACACGTCTTAGACGTTGGCGTTAACCTAATAGGTGTTTTTATGTTACTATAAGAGAGAGATTCTCAGATTTCGCACCCAAATATGATTTCAAATACTATATATCAAAGGAGTTTTGTGTTTTGGTGAAATTCAAAATTACCAGCTAATAAATTCCTCGAAAACGATTTATTATAGAGTTTTACGAACAAGGAAGTACAACGTTTGGTTTTACAAATTATTACAGCAAATTGACTATCACGATCTTGAACATACTGTTCTTTTTGTATGCCATAGGTTAAAATACTAAATTAAAAAAAAACAAGATACAAAATTATGGATTTTTGCCGTGTTTATTTTCTTGGTCTTTGGAAACAACATACAATATATTTTTCTAGTAGTAACAAAACCATAATGTTTCTACAATTACCGGGTGCAGAAAGTTTATATACACACATAATACTCTATACATCATATACCTATAGGAATTATACATAGTTCTTGTGACATGTAATATGTGGAATTACATACAATCCTTGTCACATATTATTATATGTGAATTTACACACAATCCTTAAGACATCTAATATTATGCAGGATTACATATAATCCTTGCCATACTAAATAACCTGTGAAATTATGTATTGTCGCTGTATTGTTCAAATGTTTTGTGGAATCATATATACTTTTTATGAATTATTAAAAATTAAATATTCTACGGAAATATATAAAATGCTTCTTACATAATTCATTCTGCAGTTTAATGCGGAACTGAAGATATCAATGCGTAAAACTACACGTAACGCATTCATTTTTTTATTTTAAAAAATCACCTGAAAATGTCTTTAAAACACCCTTAGAAAAATGTTCTTTGTAAGCCCTAGATATAGTTTATTTTCGAGAAATTTTACCACAGAAATCATTCTGTGTATATTTTAGGGCATATTCTTAACTAGAATATCTGTACAATGTGCACCTGAGTGGAAATGACAAATAAAAGAGCATCCAAGAAACATGACAAATAACAGGATTCACGTCAGTTTTGGAGTTTTTAATATCATGTGGACATTGGTCATGTCACATAAATACTATAGCTAGTCACGATCTACACTTTAAAATTTTATTACACTATTTCTTAATATATTCTTTAAAGTAGACGTTCTCTTAACAAACAAAGGACCACATGTTTCTAGATTTTCTATTTTTTCCTTCACCGTAGCTTTATTTTATTATTTTATCAAAATAAATAATAGCTTTCTGATATCATTTATAAATAAATATTATAACTATACAATTTTTGGATGAGACATTTTTAACATTAATTGTATAAGCTTCACAAAACGATTATCTATCGACTTTGATCCGATTGATTCGTTTGCCAAATCAGGTACTTGAAGTGACCACTGGGATGTATTTTTACCCATACAACTAAAACTCAACACATTCTTTTTTTAATCAATTAAAACCTATTAAAACTGTTTAATTTCAAGAAATCACAGATTAAAAACTAGAAACTTCCAATATAATAATAATTATATAATTATACATTAATATTTTGATCAGGAAACAACTTTCATGATGTAAAAACACTGAAACATTCATTCCACAAGGACGGATCACACTAACTTTCCCGCGTTTCGATGTAAATAATAAAGTACTTTAAGCGAAGAAACTTCTGAAATCTTTCATGTCAGAACAGAAGAATGAAAAGAACAGATCAATGCTATAACTGCAATTCACTATTTCATCATTCTAGTAGATAATGTTTTTTCTGAAACAAATAATACATTTTTTTTATTCTTACTAAAAACAGACATAAACACAGACCGTGGACGGAGGTGAGACTTGAAATAATTCAACGTTTTGAACGCAACATTTCTTTTGTTAAAATCACGCTTCTTTGTTTAAACACCAAATCTTATATTTAATTAATACAATTTGACTTTTCTTGAATCAAAATGGAAAATTGAGCCCAGTGTGAGTTTTACCCGCACTTTTTACTACCTTCCTTATTATTCTAAATAATGAAAGTAACCACGACACCTCAAGCCCTTTTATTAGGAATTATAACCGAGTTAATTTGGTAATTCTTGCATGTTGCGTATCATTAGCGATATTTAACTACGTTGATGAAAGTTGCTTACTTACTTTTTAATATTTATGAAATGCTGAGTTGTTTTCTTTACATTTGACATTTTCATTTGTTTCTATATAACACTTTATATAAATACATATGCACTTCATTTTCAAGTTTTCTTAAGTTTAAAAATAACATATGATTAGCAAAAATATTCTACAAAACTCAGCCTTGTTCTCTTAGAATTTCAGGCTATATTTTGTACTACCGAACTGATTTATTCTGATTACCCTCTTTAGCTTTCATTACTATAGAAAATCATCCAGTGAAAGATTTCTTGTATAATTTTACAGACAGATCACCACCTAAAGATACATCAACACAAATAGATCACCATACACAAATAGATCACCATATGAAGGTACATCATAGTACCTTAATACAAATAGATCACCACCTGAAGAGACATCATAATATCTTAGCACAAATAGATCACCACCTAAGGTTACATCATAACACTTAAAACAGATTATCGTCCTTAAGACACTTTTGGGTGTACCTTAACACAAACACATTACCAACCTAAGATGTGTTTTGGTTCCTAAAGAAAAACAAATTTTCAATGTAAGGTGTGTCTTAGTGCTTGAAAACAAACAGGTTTTCACCCGAATACATGTCTTTTGTTTTAACACAAATTAAAGACATTAATAGTCATGTTCGAATTAAATTAAGTCATGGTCTGCTCTCAGTATGGACGATGAACAAGGACCTTGTTTATAAAGATTGTCTTTCCTGATCTGATCTATGGAAGTCTGTGACCGATAACTGTCTCAGGTAGCACCGCACTCTACTCCTCTGATATCCGAGGTTAGAAAATTTCTGAAACAACCGTTCTCTGTTCATTGTGAAAGAAATGTTTTATTAACTAAACACTAACATGTGATAACAATAGAACAATAAATAAATCAAATCTACTCTTTTCGTCGAAATGTTTTCATTTTCATTGGTAATTCAACTGTGGTTGGAATTATTACAGCCCATTACTGATATTCTATCTGTAAGCACGCGAATCATATATATTAAACATTAGATAGAGATTTCCAGTAAAAAAAACTATTTCAGAGACAAGAAAAGAAGAACTTTAGTTGAACACGTGTTATTATTGTACCCAAGCATGAATTTTTTGCCGTGATTGGCTGAAACATTTTTCAATGTTGCTTTGAAAGCTGGGCATCAGTGTTTTTCGGTTGTTAAGGCCGTCGCCATGTATGCAGCGTCGTAGCAGAACTTTGCAGACGACAATTTTTGCAACACAGTGATTCATTTAAGCCTAATTTATAAACAAATTCAAAAATATCGCCAGCATTCAATAGCAAACTTTGCGCTGATATTTGACAGGTGTATACTTTATACATTTATTGTTATGATCACATGATAATGGGCTGTTATATTTTCAAAATTAAATAATTTACAAATTTTAAGTATGTATTATTGATTCTTTAAATGAGATGAAAATCTTCAATGAAATGTTAAACTCTAAGGCTTTCATGTAGGCCCGGTGATGTTGTCTAAATATTAAATGTAATAGCGTTAGTTAATCAGATTTTAATAAAACTGAAAGTAGAAGAGATGAAGGGCAGAATCAAACAAGTATTGACTGATTTCTCAAGCAACAGCCCATTTGTTGCCCTCGTAAACAGTCAATAATTGTTTATTGTTTACACTTAGGATGGAAGGAAAATTAGTTGTGTGCCAACAAGAGTCTTTAAGAGTAATTTTAGTGACGCAGATATTTTCGTAACGTACGTATTCGTATGTTGCAATAAATTGAATCTGCACATGACTTGGGCTCGGAAAGGTTCAGAATTACACAAGTTTGTCACTAAAAGAATGGATATTTGTAATTTGATTGTTTGTTGCTGTTGTTGGTTTTTGTTACAGTTCTAAAAAAATCACTTATTATATAATCAGCGTATACGAAGTTAACAATGTTGTCACTAGGAGTAAGTCCTGATAGTACCCCTAGATATTTATCTTACATTTATTTCATTGAGCTATAAAGATAATTTAATTGTGTCAAATTTTTAATCAGTTCTCGTTTTTAATATTTTCATGCATATGTGTGTGTGTCGTTCGAAGTAGATTTGACTAGAATTCTAGGTTAAAGCTGCTACCAATGTTATTCTTTTTTAAATGCCACATTTGAACAGAAAACGGTAAAATAACTTTCTGTTGGTTAGATTCTTCGAGCAAACTGATGTGTTTTTCTGACTAGTCTTTATGGCTACCAGACAGATGAGCAGGGAAGGTTATTTAGGGCTTGAGCAATGTCAATCCTTGTCATCACCATTAACATGTTCTATATGTGTTTCCTCTTCACAACTGCCACCATTCTGGGAAGGTTCTTCAATTGCATGGGAAACAGATACACCTTGTCCATGTACAGTATGACAGTCAGTTTCGAAGATACTCGTAGCATTTCTTGAGGACATATCACTGTTTACATCAGAGTTAGATTCGTATTCAGATAATTTTCCATTTGAAGCAGGCTTACTATAATCATCTTCTTCTGTGGGGATTTCATACTTTGAACTGTCTTGATTATTATCATCATAATTTTGAATAACTGGTATCTTCTGCTGAGGAGACTTTTTGCTTGAAGTTAGTAATTGTCTCCTCTCAAGTTGGTCAGTGATAGGAAAATTAGAGTCCAAGGCAGAGTTAAAAGGTTTCTGAGCATCGGTGGGCAGAGAATCGGTAACTTTGCCGATAAAATTCCGAATCTCATCAAAATATGTCTCTGTCCCATCTCTGACTTCGACTTGTTTCGGAGAGTCGTCGAGAATAGTCGGTCCATCTGACTCGTGTTTCTTCAAATGTCGATCCAGGTTAGTCTGTTGACCAAAGCTACGATCACACAGCGAGCATTTGAACGGCTTCTCTTTGTTGTGGATGTTTCGGACATGGCGTTGAAGGTTGGAAGAAATACTAAACGATCTTTCGCAATATTTACATTTGTATGGTTGTTCTCCTGTGTGGGTTCTAAGATGTCGGGTGAGATTGGCAGAGCGGGGGAACACTTTACCGCAAAACTTGCAAGAATATCTTTCCTTGGATTTACTGAAATTTGGGGTTAAGATGTTGTGTATCGGTTTTCCAAGTTTTTCAATCTGCGCCTGTACAAAGTTAAAAGACGAGGATCGGTTATTATAAAAACCGCCTAAAAAACGGTGTCTAGAGTCTAAGGAAGTCGTCACTTGTTCAGGGGGCCCAAAAATTGGGAAAGCCGGCTTGTCTTGTTCGATTCTGTACATCGATTCCAGAAACAGTGGGTGGAGAGGGCGAGGGTATATCATTTGGAGTCCTGAGGACGAAGCATCGTCCTTGTGGGTTCCTGGCCTGTTCTTTGACGTAAATTGGCTATTTGTATGGTCATAAATGTGTGGCTTGTGTGGAGTATGGTCCTCTAGACGAGGCATCTTTTTGTGCGAGACCCGAAGGTCGAGTGGCTCGTCGTCTTCCTGTACTCTAGAGCGAAATTCAGGTCGATCTTCGGCGGGAACTCTGTTTTTATGTTTGGAAAGATCAAAAGGCATGTCCATATCGCACGGAGGAGATAAGTTCACTGGAAATGAATGGATGGAACGTGGTAAAGGCACAAGGTTTAAAGGGTCAGGGCAAACTGTTGCCTGCTTTGGAGAACCTAAATTATGATGGCTATACATCTTCATTAGTGGGTTCCGGTAACTGTCACTGAACGGAGACAAAGCTCCGTAGCCATGGTAACAGAGAGAAGAGGAAGGAACCAGCTTGGGATCGAGTACCATAAGATGTTCTCCTATGACCTTGGTAGAATACACGATCTAACTTCTCTGTAGACTCAATACACTTCTGCAATAATACAAAAAATATGTGTGATTAAATGTTTAGGTTCTGTAAATAGAATTACAAAAAAAAATATAATAATATGAATACATTTATTTCGTATTTTATTTGGACTCATATTTTTAAGAAGATTCCTAATGCTCATATTACCATCGGATAAATGTACGTACGTTTAATAAATTGGCTTTCTGCATGAATTCCTTCATTAAAGCCGTACTTGAATGATCCTGTGAACTTTCAAATACAAGTTCGACTATTGTAAAAAAAATTAAAAAATGTCGTATTATTACTTTATATCTCCTGCTTTTATAATGCGTTATATAAAAATCTCTACATAATATAGATCATTTTTTTTACAATTTTTACACGATTTTCACATCAATTGCTCGCGTAATTTATATTCAGAACGTTCATATCAGTTATGTCACACAGCTTTTACATCAACTCTCTGTTTGAAGGATGTATTTCCACTTGACTTTTAATTTTATCGACATACTAATTCATCAGGAGAAACGGGGAAGCATTTTTTTTTATCTGAGTGTGCAGTTACCTCAGAAGAGTTGTGTCCACTGTGTTGGTAGTACCGTTACACTGTAAAAGGGTTGTCAACTATTAATTCTACAGTAAGTGTGCAGTTACCTTAGAAGAGTTGTGTCCACTGTGTTGGTAGTACCGTTACACTGTAAAAGGGCTGTCAAGTATTAATCCTAAAGTAGTATTGCTTGATCTGGAACGATACCCTCTCCATACAAACAAGCATATTTATCTATGTTGATCACATATCTAAAACACCTGATATTCTACCTAAGAAAGTAGGTTGAACGAGAGTCAACATGTACTTTTCGTCGACAGTAACATGACAAACACGAGATTGATTTCTAGTAACATCAGATAATTTTTTACAAACAAGATTATATTAGTTCTGATGAAGGGATATTTAATACATTACATGTTCATTTCTGGAAGCAGTATTTTTAAATAGTTATGTTAAGAAATTTAAATAGAAACTAAGTGGTTCATGGATATTATTGATCTTCTAAACGATACTCTTGTAATATTGTGTAATTGGATTTTTGCTTAGTCTTTAAGGTCATTCAATAAAATAATCCAGAAGCAGGCGACTGAGCTCGTTGTTTTACAGTTAACTTGAAATATCCTAGACCCATCGTTCAATGTAAAACAAAAGACGACTTTCGTTTTTTAGCAATAAGTAGACGCATGAGATCTTGTATAACTCCACTTAGTTAAGCCTATTATTGCAGTTTTTTTTTGTAAACTCACCTGACGATACCGACAAATTTTCAGTCTTTTATTATCACAAAGTTATATGAGAGTTATTTGTCATTTAATTAATTTTGATATTGAATCAATTAAAAAAGAACTCACAGTATTTAACAAAATTCAAATAAAATGTGTACAAAGAAACCCGCAACCTTGTTTTTGGCTGATACATAAGTACGTAAGTGCACGTACATAATTAAAGTAATAATCTGTTTTAGAAATACTGAAATATGTGTTTGCTTTTTTATTTTGAGGTTTTTGTCTTTCATTTGTCTGCGAAAGTATAAATTAGCGTCTTCCTTACAAAGTCTAATACATTCTTCTGTTTGTGACTTCACTTTCATAACATTCTATGAATATAAAATCTTATAGTCATTATTACAAACAACGTTTTTGTGAGGGAGGAGAATTATGAATAACGACCTGCAGATGTTTTCTTAATAGGTCTTGGAAAACACGAAATACGATGTAAGAGCAGCATTATGAATAGCGATACTCAGCTATTTTCTTCAGAAGTCTTGAAAAACACAGAATAAAAAGAAATAATCGCTTGAATAAATGAGAGAACGACAATCAACAAGCCATGAAAAAGTATAAAAACGACATAGGTTATACAATATGAATAAATACAACAATTTTATTGATAGTTCTAGCCATTTAACTATGGAAAAAACAGGTTCTTGGCCATTTGATTCTATCTAATGTGTATAATAAAGGTATTTTGACTGGTGTAGCTAGCACAGCTTGTACTGATCTACGAAAACTATCCAGATCTTTAGCAAAAATGTTTGTTTATAGAATTGTCTAAATCTTTTTTCTAGGAAAGAACAAACTGTTACGCAACATAATTTGCTAAAAAATCAGCAAACTATTGCAATGGAAAACTTGGCATATATTATTTTTGTTTAGTGAAGAGACTTCATTGTTTTTCTCTTTTGTATCTTAGAGACTTCAGTGTATTACTTATCCTATTATAAGTTTACACAAAAGTTACAAAAACCATGATTATCAATAATGTCTACGGATAGAGATAACTTATAAAGTAATGAAGAAATTTCTACATTACAAACTGGCTAGAAATACACAATGTAATAAAATCAAGTCACAAGCAAAATGGAAGCTTACAATGATTAAAAAGCATTCATTTATTATTGGGAACTCTCGCTATAAACGATTTTTTCAATTGCTAACACAATAATATCTCACGAAATTTGGCAAGATTTAGGTTGGTCCGAAATCGATCTACGTGGCTAACAAATCGAAATAATGTTCAAAAGTGTGGAAGTTAATAATGACATTTGAGGTTATATTAAACATTATAACCAAATAATATCAATAAAATTTAAAGAAAAATGGGTTTGCTATTTTTTCAATATTCATTTGTACACACTAGTTGCAATAGTTTTGATATCTTCCCTTATATATAAGTGGAGTGACTTTTCCACAGGTAAATGTATGCTTAATTTTTTTTACCTCCAACTTATTCAAAAATACAGAAATCATTAATACAATTTGTTTTTCCTGTGGAAAAATAAAGAGTGCTACCTTAATATTTTAGTCAGATAAACCACGTATAAAGATATCCAAAGTTTGAAAACTATTGGAGTTTCATTTATTTTAAAAAATGAAGCAGCTCCTGATAGAAGACGAATATTGTATTTAAATCATTGAATGGTAAATTAAGATCAGTAATAATACTGAAACTTCAAATTAAATGGAAAATATTGAAATAAAGAATACCCAAACTAACAAGTTCTTCGATTATTTGATTTTATCATTTTCTCATTACTTTTACATTCAGATGAAATTTATTATTATTCAGATATGGTTTCCTGCTAATTAAGGATTAAACGATATCATTAGTCAGCAAAATATATCAAATTCTAAATGTACATGAGAACACTTCTATATCTTCACCGTCAAATGCTTTGCTGGTTCTCTATTTGTTGTGTCGTTATAGAATTACGAATATATTCTACACTGTAGACTCAGTAGACTAAGGATCGTTTTTATAGCGTAAAGGAGATTCGGATGGGGGATGGATATATAAAGAATTTTCAATGTATAATCACCATGAAAATAAAAATCCACTAAATACTTATGGAGATTAATTTACATTTTTAGCTTGGTATATGGATTCAGAACCAACTCAGATCTTCTAAGCTGGCTCAACCTTATGGAATAATATTGGGAAAATATTGTTCATAGCGAGGATATCAAACTGACGATTCAATACATTCTAATTATTATAGGTTTTAAAGTTCTCGTGGATTGATTTATGACATTATTGTATTAATATAATAATATTATATTATTCTAATTATTATAGGGTTTAAAGTTCTCGTGGATTGATTTTATGACATTATTTACGTCTAGCCAGTTCTATAGAATTAGACTTTTTAATCAATAAGCTACTTTTTAGTTCTAGCCCATATAGTTAGCTTAGGTTTCAACAGAAGCTATCAATAAATATCAAACAAACGTTCTCAAAATAGTAATAGTAAGAAATATATCTTCCTGATAGACAGATCTATATAACCAAAACTCCAAACTGCCATATATATACGGTAGTAAGTCTCCTACGCAATCCATTTTAAGTCTTGAAGTTATTTTACATTGCAGCAACATTTTTATATTTGACTTTCTTTACTGACTTCATATTTCTCCACTGTCCAGTTACTGCCTATAATTAATCCCTGACAAGGCGTAATCCTGTATCCCAACCATCAAAAGTCCAATAACGCTGAGAGAACTACTCAGAAGGTTTACTAATTAGAACGTTTAAAATTGTATGGTTAATACTATCTTATCTAGTAATATACTATCCTTAGGTGTAGTCAATCAGTTATTTGGTGTCGTTACCGGCTGATTGGGTTTCGATACTGTTACTGGGAATGATCAAAGCCGCTCCTAATGCATTAATATACCGTGACAAGCAAAACGTTCTCAGTACTTAAATATTACTTTCTCAAGTGATGTTCCCGGGTGGGTCAGCGGTAAGCTTACAGACTTGCAATGCTAAAGCCTCGGATTCGATTCCAAGTTGTGGACACAACAGGTAGCCCAATGTGGCTTTGCGCTGAAACAAACAAATAATTCTCAATTGAATTTACTAATAATATAAGCAAAAACATCCAAAAAAGTGTTACTCAGTAGTAAACTAGGAAATTCTGTCAGTAATGGGTCAAGTTAAACGTGGCCTAATGCTATGCTGTGAGCCATAAGGACCAAGGTACGAGCCTGCGACACGCTTCTGAACATACTGCGTATTGTGAGCGCGTTATATTGTATAATCAATCCAATTATTCGATTACGAGTAGCTTTGTAACGGTAGATGCTACAGACTGATTTCATTCTCTGAGGTCAGCAGCTCTACATTAGAAAAGGCTATGCTTGTGCCTTTAGTTCTCTGACCTGGTCGTTCAGCTCGTGTGTTGCATAGATTGAAGTTACCAAATACCAGTAATGCGCTAGTAAAACAGGGCCCCATATTTATTAAATCAACATTTTTTTCACCATGCTTGAGCACCTCAAGGATTGTATAAATTGCTCTTGAACTCATGTAATGATTATTATTATTTTTTCTTAAAGAGTTTCGTCCTTTAAGCTTGAGTACAACATTACACAATAAACTTTAGCGATGCATATATATGCAAAACCTTCCACGAGTGACAATACTACTTTAATAGAAGTAATATTATCTAATTCATTTTCTATGCAATCAACTGAATAAAATAGCTGAACTTAAAGTATCATTTAGGAGTAAACTCTACTCACTAAATTGAATTTGCGAATAATGTTGATCTGATTGAATTAACTTGCCAGAAAGACTCACATTTGACAAAAAAAGAGAAACACGGTAACAAACATGCCCTACACTCCCTAGCAATGTTACAGTTTATGAATCTACGTTTATGGAACTTAGATCAGGAATTCTTGTTGACCAGTCTATGTTCAAGATACTCCAACATAATCATGGCCTTATGAATCTACGTTTATGGAACTTAGATCAGGAATTCTTGTTGACCAGTCTATGTTCAAGATAGTC
>NW_013666923.1:142480-167604 GCF_000517525.1 Limulus polyphemus
CCTACACTCCCTAGCAATGTTACAGTTTATGAATCTACGTTTATGGAACTTAGATCAGGAATTCTTGTTGACCAGTCTATGTTCAAGATACTCCAACATAATCATGGCCTTATGAATCTACGTTTATGGAACTTAGATCAGGAATTCTTGTTGACCAGTCTATGTTCAAGATAGTCCAACATAATCATGGCCTTATTTGAAAACGAAGTATGTTCTGAGCCCAATATCATGTCAACATAACGTCGAGCAGCATAGGAAGCATAATACGATCTTTACATCCATTCACTCTAATGCCTCCCTATATACATTAACTAAAACGAACATGCAAAAAGCATATATATCATTCACGTTTGGCTTTCCAAACACATTCACACCCATCAGTCAATGAGACAATATGAAACCTCGGATCAGCTGTGAAGAATATAGACGTCTAACGGCGTTTCTTTTAATTCTGATGACATCAACAAGTCCAAAAAGAGTTGTAAGACTAAAGAAAGTTTTCTCGAACTAAAGCCAGCCTCATGAAATCTTTTATTCGCCTTCTAGGCACTCTAATTGCTGTTCTTAATTCCTCATCAAGTCCGTAGACAAGCCCTAATTATTGTGCAGTTAGCAATTATTACGTGACCTTCCACAATCATGTCCCAACTGTCTAGAGTATAGATCAGTTGTTTAATAGTGTATTTAAGATATGTCTTTATCTCTGTATGTGTCCAGTTTCCACAATCTCAATAGCTCTAATGTTCTGGTGCTCTTGTGCTTTTACATAAAAATCATGCCCATCTCCAAAAGGCAACCGAAACACCATTATACACAACAATAAGTAAAACAAAGCGAAAAGGAAAATAACAACTCTGAAGACGGAATGAAATACTGTTGCCATCTTTCTAGGGCGGGTGGCACATCAATAATCGTACATTTTTATAACGGTACACGCAAAACATGCACGTAACTAATGACATATATATCACTTTTAAGAATTGCACGCAAATGCAATATTTTAGATTGTTTTAAATGATTCCTTTTTTCTGGTGTAGTTTGTGTTAAAATTAACATGAAACAACTTGTGATAGAAAACATTTAAATCATTAGAGCAGATACTTCAAACTAATTTGTAAAAGTAATAACTCATTAACTAAGATTATCAGGGCAATAAATTAAGAAATAAAGTTACCATAGCAGTGAGTAAAGAACTAAAATTATCAGCGCAGTAATTTGAAAACTAGGTTGTGATCAATATTCTTCAATCAAAATTATCAGAAAATTAACCTCAACGTTTTTTGGGTACATGGAATTGCTTTACTTCGTCAAATTTTAAGGTATTACTATGATTACCTTAAATGTTTTGTTACATATTTCGATTTGTGGTAAGTCTCATTGACTATAGAGCTATGCACTTTACAAAATATTAGCTCGCGAAGCACTGACTTAACGATCATATCTTCAGTGATACAAGATTCTGGTACTGGCGTAATAAGTAAAGCGATTTATTTTATTTTATAAAACAATGGAATCGTAACGATTATAACGAGAAATTTTGGTACTTTGAATTTTTTTTCATCGGAAAAACTCTATCAACGAATATATGCCATTTCCTTTTTTTAATGGTGCTAATAATAGAAATATTAGAAATAAATAGAAAACTATTCATAAAAAACACAAGTAAAATCATCTCAATAGCTGTGAAATGAGGACCTAGTCCCAATAAATACCGTTTGGTGGAACCGTTGTCTAGATTCTCTTTCCTTTAAATTTTTTCAGTGTTGTTGTTTTCCTAGTCGTTCTTACAACGTATTAACTTATGAAAGGTCCAGGTGGTTATAGCACTTGACTAGCTATATACGGGTTCGAATTCCGTCACCGCACATGCTATTGTATTCAGCCGTTGGGGAGTTATAACAGTCAAACTCACTTTTCATTGGTAAAACAAAATTAATCCAAGGCCTGGTGGTGGGTGATGTTGACTAGCTGTCTTCCCTCTAGTCTATCACTTCAAAATTCGTAGCGACTAGCGCAGATAACCCTTGAGCAGCTTTGCGCGAATTTCTACAAATGTAAAAACACAAACTTGTGAACTTACAGATATGGATTAAAGTGTGAACCAAGTTCTAATCCTAATAGTTAAATCGGAGCATATTTGAAAATAAGGTAACATTATGGACTTGGGAACTTATTCAACAGATGTTTTGTCTCTAGCGAACTTGTTTGAAGCATATAAATAAAGCTTAATAACAACATTCAACGTACAACGACTATGTTTATTACAGCCTTCTGTTGCTGCTTGACCGAATAAAAAAGAAGATTGTTATACCTCGAGGGTTTGCAGTCATGTGACTGCAAACAAAGATGTTAATATCTAACTTCTTACACCTGATTGTTCAGGTTAATTGAGCTATTCTATGATATTATATATGGTATTCAATGAATTTATTTCAAGTGAAATTAGTACACACTTTGAAAAAGCCATTCTATGAATTTAAATTATAAAAGCTTATTTAATTGGAAACGTCTCCACCTTTGGTTCAAAACGTTTCGAAATCTGGATTCTACACCCTATATAAAACCAAGTTACCCTATTCATATTTAAGCCTTCAGCAACTTGAATAGTTTTCTTTTTTATCAACTTGGAAGATTAAGCGTATTTTACAGGCTTTTCTCCCAGGACTCAGACTCATAGATGCCTCCTTCATCATTCTCTGTTGCTGAAAGCTCCACATAAAGCTGTGGGACCTTGAAACGACTACTGAGAGAAGTTAAACTTCGTTTGGAAACGTAAGTAGGTATTTGTTCTCATAAATTATTCCAGAAGTCGTTATGCTTCTAGGTAATAATAAGAAAACAAATGGACATTTTTTGGAGGAAATAATAGGCTGAATATCTCTCTAGTGTACAGAATCTAAAGATTATCCCGATTAGTCTCGCTAAAGCACCCAATTTCACTTTTGGAAACTTTATTCAATGTGGTACTGTCCGGGCGTGGTCTAGAATTACTGTACCCAGATTGTAATTCGAGAGTTCGCGAACCGATATAAGAATGAAAGACAAATCCCACTGTTCAATCAGAAAAAATATCCCTAGAGTTGATGGTTGATGATGTTGAGTAGCTAGCTGCCTACCCTCGAGTCTATCGGCTCAAAATAAGAGGTGGCTACGTGCAGACAGCCCATGCATATCTTTGAAGAGACTTTTAAATCACACAGACAATCTGAAAAGATTATTCAATTGTTAACACACCTTTTAGTTTTATTCAACCGTCATTCACGTGCATTTTATTAATACTGTATACTCTTATTGCTTACAACATTTTGACTCCCCATTATGTATATATATCATGGATTTTATTTTCTTGTACAGGATCGGAACTGCATATCCTGGCAGGAAAGCAACCCCTGTCCATCACTTTAACAGTATTGTTTTAAGAGAGATGGTGGGAGAGAAGATTCGGTTAAGCAGTTTTAACAAAAATATTTAGAATAATTTCATAAAACTTATTTGGCTAACAACAATGTTCGATCGCAATATTTACATGTTTGTTTGTTTTTTTAATTATGCACAAAGCTACACGAGGGCTATCTGTGCTCTGCCCACCACGAGTATCGAAACCCGGTTTCTAGCGATGTGAGTCCGCAGACATACCGCTGTGCCACTGGGGGGGGGGGGCGTTTTTACATGTAAACTGATCAAAATTAAAGTTAAGATACCACTTAATAATATGTGTGAATATAAAACATAACATAATATTTTGGGTCAACATGAGACCTATTGGTCCATCTCGGCTGTTCCAACCTCAAAACTAAATTAAAATGGTTAAAAAAGATAATAAAATTTTAAAACCAACCCTTTTCATTCATATACTTATCAAACTTTTTCTTAAACTCACTTAAATTTATTGCCTGTACAACATCTGAATGCAACCCATTTCAAAGGCCAATCACCCTGTTAGAAAAATTAAACTGTCTTAGCTGAAGATGACTCCTACCTTACCAAATAATATAGAAGTAATATGTGTGAATATGCATACACACATATATGTAATTTTGAAGTAAAACAGCATTGTAGTTTGCTATAAACGTGAAAATACTTCTCAGAAGCTCGAGCGCTTTCGAAAAGTGGTCTCTTTTTCATCATATAAAAAAAAGAAAAAACCTTCGACAGCGCTCGGGCTTTTTTTAGCTTGTATATAAACATACATATTATACATAGCAGTGTTTATATACTCTTTAAAAAATACCTTAGGTTTCTAAAGTGAATAACATAAGCTGAATTAGTTCGAAACTTACCGTAGTAATGCTTATCTCGTTTATAGTAGTATCTTAAGTTTTGAGTTCAAGCACATTGTAAACAGGATGACAGGCGAACAAAACTCTTCTGTGATACTTAGCCAAAGTAACGCTTTCACCGTCTCACAAGCACACAATTCACCACTCAAGTCTTCTGACACGAACAACCAAAGCTAGAATAATAGAGCTTTTGAGTCAGGAAACCTGCTTAAAAGCTAGTTGATCGCTGCGCCCCTATGTGCTCGTCACAGTGTTACTCACATCATAAACTGTTAAGAGTCCGCGCACCTTCCTTCTCACACTTCACCCTGGAACTTTGGTGTGTCAACCTATCGAAAGAACACAGATTGAGAGGCTCGCTCAGTGACGTCTGAACGCTACCTGCGCGTGCTCGTAACGTGCATCGAGGCTTGTCTCTTTCAATCTATATGTCTTTCTCATGAAACCGGTAATTGCTCCAGATGGTGGTGCGTGAAGCCGCTGTGGCCCAGTTTTAAGCTAGCATCACCTCCAGCCTACACATATTTCTTTCTTCAAACAACGACATTTTCTGCTGTCACGATCTTAAAATTACTCTTTGCTGTAGGATATTTGCTTCTGTTACCATGGAAACTTCGAGAGGGGTCCAGAAGGACAAACTCGTTCAGCAGTACTAACTCTCTTCAGAAACGTACCAATATACTTTTGTTCTTACTCCCTGAACTTACAAGTTACATATAATTTATTATTCGTGTCATTTTTTACTAGCTTGTAACTCCTACACACCAATTTGTACTCCTACTGTCCTACAATTTTCGTAAATTCCTCCTTCTTATACATCTAATCTCCATATTTTTCTCATTTACTTTACGTACAATCATATCTGCTCCTGCTAATCTCAAACACATGTTTATTTTTTTATTTTCCTTTAATATACAGTGATTTCAATACTCTATATTTTGCCTCTACTGTAGCATACCTCTATCGATCATATGTTGATATAACCTTCAAACGATTTTGTCTTCCTTCTTATCTACTGTTCCAATTCTGCCACCAATTTCAATATTGTTTCTACAGTAACATAACTTAAATACAATTTTTCCTCCTGGTAATTAGTATAACTATCATATTTCTGTTTCCATCCGCTTTCCAGTTTAAAACGTTTGCCCTCGCTTACGCGACATTTCTGCCCTTACCACTTTCCATTCTTCAAACAGCTGTTTCTGCCATATTCCACTCATATACGATCGTTTTTGACCTTGTACCTACCACCATCTAGTCTCTATAAAGTTTTTTTCGTGACCTTGCTAATTTAGCATTTTTGCTCCTACCATTTTCTACTCTCCATACAATCATCTATATTCCTGTTAATAACTGATTTCTGTTTCTACTCACCCTACGACCTTTATTGTTCCCATTAACAGTACATTCCTGACCACCACCCATCCTTTCTATGATTTTTCTTATTAATGTTAACAGTACATTGCTGCTCCTACAACGTTTCTTGCTCGGTTAACAGTTCATTCCTGCCTCTACTACGCTCCATCACACTACGACCTTCTTGTTCCTGCTAAGAGTACATTCCTGACAGTACCATTACCCACTCTCCTTATGATCATTCATGTCTCTACTTCCTTACGGTCCTGAAGTGATGATGGGGTAGCTATGATTTAGACTAATGTTATATGAATCAACTATGAAAAGTCTTATCCTGATACCCCACAGTGGTACAGCGGTATGTCTGCGGACTTACAACGCTAGAATCCGGGTTTCGATACCCGTGGTGGGCAGAGCACAGATAGCCCATTGTGTAGTTTAGTGCTTAATTACAAACAAACAAACAGTCTTATTCTGATAATGTCGAAATAATATATAATATTGATTTATAGTACAAATTATAAAGATAAGTTTGATATATGTATTAGCAAGTTGAACGCTGTATTAACTCAATCTAATGACATTTCTGAAACACAATTTTATAAAACAGAATCACATTTAATAGAATAATTTATTTTATTTCAGATACAAGGGCAAATTGAGAAGGTTTTGATGAAAATAGGTCGCAAATCAGACCACAATAATGGATAACTTTCCTTGTAATGTGAGTGCATAGATTCGTTGAAAACAGTCCGTAGTTTGCAAAAAAAAGAAGAAAAAATTGATTAGCACGGTATAAGATACGTGGATGCATGAAAACATGAAATGATTAGCATGGTATAAGATACGTGGATGCATGAAAACATGAAATTATTAGCATGGTATAAGATACGTGGATGTATGAAAACATGAAATGATTAGCATGGTATAAGATACGTGGATGTGTGAACACATGCGAGTTCTGTTCATCAGCTCACTGTTACATATCAAGGACCAGGAGTGCGCTATATCATATAATAAGCATATGTTCTGTTCAGAAGCACCAGTGATTTTCGATTTTCTTCTTGTTCAGCTGATGCATTCAAAGAAATATTTTGATTTTCTAACTATTAACAAAAATGAGTTTGAACATATATCAAAAATCAGGGGCAACAAAGGTAAACAATGAGTGCATAGTGGTCACGTGATAGTAAGACATAAATCTGCTTGTCAGTGAAGGTTGTTGAAATCAATTACCATCAAGTTTGGTGGGAACTTCCCGAGAGGCTCTCATGACCATTAAGGCTGGTGCAGATTTGTTGTAAAAGCCACTGAAGTGTTTATCACGAAACTGACTTTTCCAGCTACCGCCCTTTTCTATATTTTTTAGCTCATGCGCAAGGTTATACGAAAATAATATTGCTAAGAAATAAATATTTTTATTATAGTTAATAGTGATATTTTTAAACATTTATACTCTATACTCACGTATTAAATCAAAGTCCCTGATGGGGAGCTGAATCTGTCAGCAGTGATCAGAAAAACCAAAACTTAAGCATGACATTTACGCCACTATAACTCTAGAATTACCGCTGGGGTTCCATATAGACCTCAACGACATTTGAAATACATTGATTCTTAAGCTATTTCCCTTGGTTAGTCAGCGCCAAGTCTATGAGTTTATAACGCTAAACATCGGGTTTCGATACCCGCCGCGTGTAGGGCGAAAATAACCTATTGTGTAGCTTTCGGCTTAGCAACAAACAAACAAATTCTAAACTATTCATGCATCAGGTTGCTTGTATGTCAATAACTTTGGTGGTTACAGGGCTCTTGTAACACATAATGTCAGAAATAAAAAGCGCAATTTCAAAAAACACACCCCTTGTTGTTGACTAGGCAAGGATTAACACCCTTAAAGGTGTAACTTTTGAACAAATAAAAGTTTATACTACTGATATGTATATAAAGGTGTAAATTTATAAGCAGAATTAATGAAGTCATGTGTGCTATCTGAGCATAAAATAAAAGGATTGTTAACAAAATAATTGAAATTAAAATACTTTTATTAATATGATATTTTATGCAAACATTTTTTAAAAGACAGTAACTCTACAAAATACTTACATTTACAATTCAGCTTACTTGCAAAAAATATTACTATCATTTAATATTTCGTAATTGAATTGCGGGTGTGAAACCACTTTTTTGGAGGAGAAGTGTGAATTCACACCATTTGCGTGTAACTTCTACATCAATACTTCACACCGATAAAAGTAGGAAATCAAATTTTTAGACTGTATGAGTCAAACGAAACATTTCAACAAAAATACCATTTAACATTTCAACTATATCCTCTACTTACTGATGTGGTATCCTGTGTATTTTACGTAGAAAATTAATGATTTTTTCCAGTATTTTTGGTAAATTCTTTACATTGAGTTTTAAAACAGGCAAAACATAAAATTCTTCAATACTATGCAATATGTAAACGTACCAGCATAATGAACGGTATAAAAACCAAACATCTATATCGTGAGTTTTAGAGTTTAACATTTTAAAATAATTTAAGATGGTAACTTAAGTCTGCTTTTAACTTAAAAAGTGAACTTATATAAATTTATGTTACTTTCTAACGGAAATTGTGTTTAACAACGTTGCTGCAGTAAAAGCTTCCACTGGGAGTTTTACTTAGTTATTGAAATGCCATATTATAATAATGTTAATAGTAATACAACCATTTCAGCGTCATTTTACATACATCCTATTCCTAACTTCTATTATTACTTGCCTTGTTTGTTCAGCACTTTTCAAATTACACAACTTTTCTGTGTCACTATACTTAGTAATATATATTGTTACTGATATTTTGAGTCATCACAACAATTTTTACAACACACGCTACGATGACTCTTGAATAACAATGTATCTGAATATAAAATTTAATAAATAATTAAAACCAACGTGTCATACTTACACAAATATAGAGCTCAACAACATTTCAAATGCATCTATCCCTAAACTTAATATTTAAGTTTTTAAAATTGTGTAAACGTTGGTTTTAATTATATATATTAAATTTTAGACAACACACAAGTGTCGATCATTCATAATTATCTGAATATATATATTTTATCAAATATCCAAGTTTTAATGGTTTTGTTACCAGAATACAGTCCTCGACAACCTGATTTTGTAATCTGAATGATTTCAGAGGACTAAAACTGTGTTCATACTTAATGTCTCATTGTTATTTGAAACTCCTGTATGTGCCAGACCACAACAAACTACATCTATTTCCACAAAACGTTTTTGTTACGCTTATAAACATTTGGTTTTTGACGCATTTCCTTTGAGCAGGTGAAAATCGCTTGGAAAAACAAACAAAAACAAAACATTTTCTCAGAATTCTCAGTGTTCTTTACTAGGCATTTTGGCATGTTCATTATTTTATTATACTTACGTTTTCCCTAGAATCAGAGCATCATTTTGTTTTTATTTTTATGCACATTTATAAAACTGTTACTTTAGAAACGTGTAAAAAATTGAAATGAAACAAAACTCACACAAGTGTAAAAATGAGCTATATTATAAAAGAAAACCCTAAAACTTATATCAACAGGGGCAGAAATGTGATAAATTCTTTTAAAAGTCATACTTCATATAAAAAATAAGGTTTTTCTCTATAACACCTATCTTTGTCTTTCTTCGAGTTTGATTATGAAGTCTCCTAATGTTAATTATTTAGAAAATTAGGATCCTTAAAATACATTACCTAAAAGTTTAACTCTTATGATAGTTACAACGTTTAATGGATTTAAGACCTCAGTGACTTGCCTGATGAATCAATGTAGTTATTAATTAATTAAGGTTTAAAGCTGTTTCCACAATCTAGCTAGGTTCAGTCTGCATGTTTTATTATTACTCTTACTTTTGCTGCTAATTTTTATCATTATAATATTTCCTTTTTTTTTCATTTATTTATTACTTCCCTTTGTCCCAGTCTCATTATAGTTACCTTTAAATAAGTACTGGAGTTGCAGCGAAAATAGACAGACATCGTGAGATAAGATATTTTTAATGATGTGCTACTCGTGAGTATATTTTTTATGTGTAAAAAAAATCAGTTTATGGTCTCCATTAGGACGGAATTTTTTTTTTAGTACAAAAATCCATTTTTCAGTCAATACTAGACGCGGGATTTCGGAGCTAGCGAATCGGGTTCGAATCCGTGCGATACTACAATCTTCCCCGCATTTTAAGCTGTAGGTGAGTTATAGGAGTAACAGTCAATCCCTTAGCGTGGATGGGAAAGTGGCAGGACATTGATTAGTAGTTCAAAATCAGGGACGACTGGAGATTGCCTTAGCAGCTTTGCCATATACACAAATTATTATTGTTATTTATTTACACTAGTGTATAATACTTTTGAATGATACTAGTTACATCCAAAGTTGATTCATTATGTACATTTTTGTTTAATCTTTATACACAAATATCTTAACAATGTGGTAATTATAGCTTTATAAGTTGAAGGAATACGTAAGCAGTCGTTGACGGTTCCCATCTCTATTACTTATCCTAGTCTGTAAGCCATTTGTCGTTGATTTTTTAGTTTTATCAGAAGGCTATTTCTGATCATTCAACCTTCCATACTTGGTTAGTATAACTTGGCTTAAATTATTTTGTTCTTTGCTACATTATTACTTTGTCACATCTTTTATTTAGAGTCTGTACGTCGATTTAGTTTTGCTAATTTTATCTTAACATTTAGCTTTACCAACAGGCTTGTCCATATAACTAGCCTGAAATACACGCTCTATACCTACGGGATTCAAACTCCACTCATAATTTCCAGAGGTCCCAATGTACCAATCAAGTTCCTGCGTAATCCTCAATTGCTTCTATAACTACTCCAAGGGGATCCGTACCTGAAGAAAAAATCCGTTAGGACACTCGCCCATGGCACTTTAGCAAGTTTGGTCTCGCTATGTTGTGAGGAGGGATATGAACACGATTTCGAACACGGCAACCTGGGATCATAAGAACACAAAATCCGATGGCAGATTTAGGTTCAGAGACCCTAAATTCCTATTACTAGACCCCATCATGCCTGGGCAACCTTCAGGGCGCGATTTACTTCCCCTTGGTAGGAAAGCAACGTCATATAAATAAGGAAACCCCACGGCCACCCCTAGTCCGCCTGCCAAGGTGGATCCTCCTAGCTGCAAGACTGTGAAAGAAATTCGCCGTGAAACAGGCAAGAGATTTCACACACGACGTTAATTAGTGTAAGACCATCATTCGAAACTGAAAAAAGGCTAACGCTACCAAATGGTAATATGATAGTGTTTTCCCCTTCGTGAATCTGATTCATTATGTCTAAAAGGGCGTCCATCATCCTCCGAGAAGAATACTGTTTTCCTGATAGTGTCCCTATCTCAGAGCAGAACTTGTCATAACGTATAACTTCTCAGCGGCTTAACGGAGAGTCAAGAATGCTTGTTTATGAAATACTTCTGCCCCTCAGTGGCTCAGCGGGCTTTTAACGCTAAAAAACGGGTTTCGACACTGGCGGTGAGCACAGAACAAATATCCTATTGTGTAGCTTTGCTCTTGCAAACAAATATATATCTTATGGAAATCTGCGGTAAACACAATGTTCCCTTTTATATCCGAAACTAATGCCACCGTTTCTTATACTCGTATTTTTCTAACTTAAAATCGCAGGTGTAATTTTTATTAAAAGTGTGTGAGAGGAAGTGGTCTTGTGCTTAATGAACTTTTGATTAAACTTGTCAGAATATACCTATATGATATAATAATTTTAAATAAACAACTTTGCAATTGGAAAACCTGAAAGATGAAAAACTTTGTTTGTTTGTTGTTTGAAGTTAAGCACAAAGCTACAAAATGGGCTATCTGTGCTCTGTCCACCACTGGTATCGAAACCCGATTTCTAGCATTGTAAGTTCGCAGACATACCTCTGTGAAAAAGAAACACTATAAGAAAAATATAACATTATATATAATATTTCTGTTGGGTACAAACATATTTAATACAAATCGCTCATTGATAACTCAGGAGAAATGTTTCATCTGCGATAATTGAGTTTATTTTTCGTTTAATTGACTTAGTCTCAAACTGGGAGAGAAGCTACCTCTAAGTTAATGTCCTGCTTGAATAAGATGAATTCATGCAGCTCTAAGACTGCTAAGTAGTACAAAGAGGTTAAACGCTACACTTCTACTAATACGAAGTAAACCGACGCTAACTATCATATAGGCCATCAAACATATGTACGGCCGGGCTGGTCGGTTAGCGACTGGGCCTCTGTGCTAGCCTGTGCCGGGGAGGGGCGTCCATTGTTTTAAAGATGCCCGCGGCGAAGCCGGGTGTGGCCTCTGAGCGTGATAAAACGTGTACCACAAAAAGGATTAGAAAGCCCTACTTTCTTGATAGTTTAGATACAGCACGAACGCATGGCAAATGGTGGAAATTTGGTTTCTTTTATTTCCTTATTATAAAACAGGATTTTACCATCTGTAATATTAAGACGAAGCATTTTGGAATGATCAAACTTTTCGTTGTAAAAAAAAAAGAAGAATTTAGAAGTAGCTGAAAAGGGTCTAGTTACTGCATTTTTTATAGATTTTATTGGCTAGAATATATATTTCGTAGGGTTTATTGGTTAGTGAATGTATATCTTCTAATATTTCGTGTATTTGAATTGGTTAGCGGATAATCACCTTTTCCATGATTGGAAGGTAGACATACTAAAATTTGATGTTTTCTATTGGAGATAAGTGAATTATATTTTCATGAACTTTATTAGCTAGACTTTATTGGTTAGAGAAAAGTCATATTTTACAGGAATAATTTATTAAAAATTTTTCATTCGTAAATTTCAACGGCTTTGTTTATTGAAGAAGTAGTTACCAATACTTGATGGTCTTTGTTGTCAGATATTTGTCACATTTCACATTGCTTATACAATCGCTATTCTTTAGGGAACAATCACTCATTCATTTTCTCTAGTTCTGTTGAACTCGGCTTAGACGTTCTTATATTTCATGGTCTGTATTAAATAATATACTAATCACTTTTATATTTTCTGGAGTTTGTTGAAAAGGACAGTCCATCTTACATTCAGATAATTTTCTTCATCGTTCATTGTTACATTTCACATTCCCTGGCCTCTATTAATCATTTACCAGATAATCTTACATTCTCTGGACCTTTTAATTATATATCAATTAATAAACTTCCCTTAAAGATTCATGAGAAGCAACAATCACGCAAAACATTTGCAACTCGTTTGTTCAAATATTATGGGAGGAACTCAAACACGAAGTTGATACATATAAAATTGAGAAACACTATATAAATCAGTCTTGCATTCCATGGGTTTTAATAATTAATAACTATTAATTGTTACATTTTCCACACGTTTTTGTTAATTACTTTTATTCTTACAGTTCTAATAATTTGAATAATTATTGTCCATTTATTATTTAAATTCCAGACATTGTGTATTACAAAACAATTATATATTATTAAATTCCAGACATGTGTATTACAAAACAATTATATATTATTAAATTCCAGACATTGTGGATTACAAAACAATTATATATTATTAAATTCCAGACATTGTGGATTACAAAACAATTAGTTATTCGTTCGCCTTTTTTATACACCTTGTAATTTTTCTGCTTTACTTTTCTAATCTTATTAAATTATAGACTGGGCTCTCTTAAATGCCCTCCCAGTGGATCTGTGGTATGTTTGCGGACATACAACGCTAGAAACGGGGTTCCGATACTCGTGGTGGGCAGAGCACAGATAGCCCATTGTGTAGCTTTGTGCTTAATTACAAATAAACAAACAAACTCTTGAATGTTGCTAATTTTAACTCATGGTTTTACCTTCTTAATTATGCTAAAAATCTTCAGTTTAAAAAGGGTAGTATTTTTAAGACTCTGATACTTTACCCTTTAACGCTGACTTTTAAGTTCCAAGTTACCCTGAAAGGCAAACAGTTTTTAGTTATTATGTTTTTAATGTCATGGCTTCATCGCAATTATATGTATATTACTGGTTTACTTTCTAGTCACTGAAGGTTAATATTTGACTTGCATTATGGTATATTTACACTTTAGGGTCGAAATTCTTACAAAAATTATACTATATAACATATGCAGTTGTAAAGCACATTTTCATTAAGAACTACTCCGTACATATATATACTCTCTTGTTACGAAAACAAACGCTTTTTAAAATAAATATAAGTTGCAAAAGAATATTAAAAACATTTGTTACATAAAGCAATAAAGCACGTTGAAAACCGGCGTCTTTATAAGGACAGACATCTAAAAGCTTACGGTTCTAAAATCCGGGGTGCGATATCCTACAGTGGAAAGAGCGCAAATAGTGCATTGTTTAGCTTTGCCCTAAAACAACAAAAATTTGAGATACAAATTTCTTAGAGAAACATTTACATATGTGCTTCATAATTTTTTGAAAGCTGTCCATAGTTTGAAGGTCAAAAGTTGGCAGACATGTCTATTCACAAAAATAAATGATTTCTTTAGTCTTTTACGAAATTCAATATAAAAAAACTCCAGTACAGCGAAACAACTATTAAAAGATCACGGGGAGAAAAGTTCCACATAGTCTAAATATGTTTTATATTTGTCTCTTCACTGAATATCAATTCTCTACCTTTTTAACTACATCGATGACATCGGAATTGGTGTCTTTGTCTAGTAGTAACAAACAATTACACATAACTTCAATATAACTACATCGATGACATCGGAATTGGTGTCTTTGGCTAGTAGTAACAAAAAATTACACATAACTTCAATATAACTACATCGATGACATCGGAATTGGTGTCTTTGGCTAGTAGTAACAAACAATTACACATAACTTCAATATATGAATTTAATAAACTTTCAGTTGTACATTCCAAAAGAGAAGAAATATTTTGTCATCTGAAATTTACAAATTTAAATTTTGTTGCATCTACTAAATAAGTCGAAGAAATTGCTATTAGATGACCACTTTTTTCAGTCACTTTTGTCTTTAGGTAAAAAAAAAAATCATCATCATGGTATCAAAGTTTCATGAGCAGCTGGCATAAAACATATACTATGTTCCTTATTCCTCATACGTGCACCTACTAAAAATACCAAAAACTATTATACTCATTTCCTCATACACCTTCAGTTTCACAATAAATATGACAAATTGTTTATTTTAACAAATTATTATATGTAGATTTATGTGGTAAGCTAGTAGCTTTAGAGTTGTATTTTCATACATCATTTATAATAGTCAACAATTCCAGTAGGGAACACTATAGAAGAATGATAGAACCATTAATACACATTACATGTTTAGTTCTCAATAAAAATGAAATTACATTATGTTAAAACTCTTTTTTTTTATACATACTGATGTGTCACCGTATTCGGTTATTTGATTAGGATGATTTTTATAAAAAAAATAATAACTTAAATGATTGTTCAAAAATGATGACTGTTGTTTAACTTTCAAGTATATTTTATCAGAGAAGTGCAATCTTGAATGTAAAAATAAAGAACAATAACATTAAGACAACTATTGTAATTTGTAGAGGATTAGCCTATAGAAAAAGTCTTAAAGTGATATTTAGAGGCCACCAAAAGTGTACCTTTTTATTAGATATACAGTATAAAGTAGTAACATATACATGTACTTTTCAAGAATTAATGAGGACACCTCTTCAGTATCTTTCACCAAAAATGCAACCTTTTTTTTCTTCATTTGAGCTTTAATCAGTAGGGACCACAATTCAGATTGCAGATATTTTAAATTTTCAAAAGCAAAATTGTTTCGGTTACTTTTTTAAACTTCTATCTGCAAAATCTGTGAATACAACTAGTCAATGTGTGTGCGTGTTCAAAAAATTATATGGCCACCTAGGAATTGCACCATAAACTAAAACATTTGAGCACCCTATCAGCTGTCTTCTGTTATAAATAATGCCTCAGAAATTATCAACGACCAAACTTACTAGATGACATAAGCATAATTATGATAAAGAAGTACAGTGTCATGCCCATCCTTGTTTAATAAATATCCCGTTCTTTGTAATTAGATAACGAGTTAGATATATTACACCACCACTTTTATTAACTTGTTTGAAAATGTTTTTACTGTTAAATTACAATAAAAGAATGAACTAAGAGTACTTTATAATATCACATATAATATCATAAACATTAAATGAAGATCTCGTTGAAGATTTTAATGAGTTTCTGTCAGTATGAGCCTTGTAACATTTAAACGTGTTGTAGATAAAAAAAAAGGCAGTCTCCTGTGCTTTAAGAGATATATATCCATATTGTAAATTAATATGAGAGATTAAGGTTTTCAATATAAATTACTTATTTTTTCAACAAAGTATCGGAGTGACAAAGCGCTTGTCATTCTCTATGTAAAGTTGACCACATAGCAGACTAAGCGGTCTCAATTTTACATTATTGGCTTCCTCACTGGCAAAACAAATAGAACCAGAATTTCTAATCGTAAAGTGTTACTCTATTGTATAATAGTTATAATAAAAGTAGCATTGTAACGTTAACTAAAGGAAAGGTATAATGATGAAAGCTGAAGTTCTATTCAAACACCAAGCTTTCGATAGACAAAGAGGAGAAGCCAGTAATGTTGGGGTTTTGTTCTCCATGTAAAGTTGAGACAGCTTATTCTGCTATATGACCATTAGCCGAGCAAGTGGTATGTCCATTCATCTTTATCTTGTTTGGTTCATTTTTTTCAAGTTCAGTAGCCAGGCCAACATAGCTTTTTTATTTAGCGATAATGTTTTCCCCTTATACTTGTGAAAGTACGTTTTCAATACGAAATACTTTTTCCAACAAAGTACCTGTAAGATTTCATTTCATGGTATACGATCACTATCCTTTGTATATATTTTGCCTTATTGAAGTTTAAATATAAATATCTGCCTATATTTTTATTAATGCATATGTATATTAAAAATAAAACAAGACTGCATACTTCTGCGTGTTGTAACTTATAGTTTCTACTATTACTGACCAATTGAGTTTTCATTTCCAAGAAATATTGTATCCTCCTTTAAAAGTTACAAATTCAATCACCCTTTCCTACATTACCTTACATTTGAGCATGAACCTTTCTCTGTTATCTAAAAATCTAGCACATAGTATGGTAGAAAAAATTTATTGTCTCCTTTTTTTTACCATAGTTACCACTGGATTAGTTGGTGCAATGACTACCTTTAAATTAGTGTCTTGCAATACATAAATATTGTACGCATACAAATCTCAGTTATGCATATAGCATTTTAAAGTATGTTAAAACAAAACTACAACGTTATTTTATCTTCTAGAATTAGTAGCAATATAATAGCATAGACTATAATAAAGAGGCCTAACGTTAGGTTGATACCGTTTAATATAATCTATTAGCTGCCGGGAATAAGATAAGGGTTCGTTTAGTTGTGGAACTGGAACAATGACCGTACTAAGTTTTTGGTTTCGTTAGGTTTAACTTAAAGCCATTGACACAAACTTACCGAAGTGAGTAAACAATTAAGAACTTATTCAACGATCTCTATTCTCCAGTACTCGACGCCAACCTATGAAAAACGGAATGTAACATCAAAACACTTAAAATTACCTATGTAAAAATGGACAGTAACCTCCAAAACACTTAAAATTACCTATGTAAAAACGGACAGTAACCTCCAAAATACTTAAAACTGCAAATGATCATTTAAAAACTTATCCCATAACTCCTCAAATAAACAAACCTTTCTCTACTTTGCGCTAGTGGCTTCAAGTAGGATCTAATGTTAATCCAAAATAGATATCCTAATTTCGATATACTTTTGACATAAGTAGTAGCAGTACTACTTGTAGTCGAATTAAGATATGTATGTATCTTGAATAGGCTCAGATTTTACAGCATTTAACTCTGGTCAAACAATAAAGATTTATGAAAATTAATTCTCACGATTGGTTACATACATTCTAGATTTTGAATATAGTGTCTAAGCCATGTCTTCAAAACTACTGTTCAGTTCATTACCATATTAACTTGAATCCCACTCAAACCTCTTCAGTCAAACGTACCGCGACCAAACACATAACCATGATAATATTTCATACAGTAATGCCTGGGATTTCTGTTTTGCAATAGCTGTTTTCTTCTACTAAAGATAAATTAGAAAAAAAAACGTTAATAAGTTAATGAAATTATTTAGTCATCAATTTTAAACAGCATTGCTATAGTATATCGTGTAAGTAGAGCAACGAGGACAACGCAACAGTTCTTATTATGGTTTTCACCCCTCGTGGCATATTTCTACCCTTATGTCTCATTTCCATCTTCTTAAATTTTTCAAACTTAAGGTGTAAAATTCTACCAGAAGTTCACCGTTTTTTCAAGAGTACCTTGTCAACCTTATTCCATTAGTAGTAATTATTAACTGTATCTTCCACATACTTTTTACAAGAAACTGACCATAATTGAATCTACGTTAAACTCATACTTAATGAGTGTCTTGCAATACATAAATATTGTACGCATACAAATCTCAGTTATGCATAATCCAAGGTTATCCTGCATCATTTCTTTCATTATGAATAATTAATCGTGTTGTAGCGTCTGATTAGAATCTACATTTCATGTCTTAATGATCAATGATCTGTCAAAGAGTTATCTGTAACTTAAAGAATAATAACTTCACCGAAAGCGTTTTATCGAAGATGATATTTGCCAAACTGACAATGCAGATGTTTTAGTATCACATGACGATGTCGTTTACAAATGTGGTTTTATGTTAATTTCTACTAGCACATATCTGTGAAACTTGTGTGGTAAACTTTCAAGATAAGGTCTATACATTACTACAGGTTTTCATTGATCATTTATCTTTTGTTTTCGTATTGTCCACTCATCCACGTAAAATGTCAAAATAATGTCCAAAGAGTATCTTTAATCTCAAGGACCTTTATATTAAAGAAGAGAGAAGGCTCGTGAGAGACTTTCCTGTGCCAGGAGCGCAAATAAAACCACCGGATGTTGACATGCTATTCTTGTCAGTAAAGTTACTGGAGTGAAACTGGCTGAGGTCAGGGCGGAAGGGTTCTTTCTGTATCATCTCCCGTGTTCAGTACTTGCTTTTATTTTCGACAAAACTGGTCTGCCTCCCCCTCCTTCTCCTTTGATATTTGAAGCTCAGATCAGCAACAGAACTAGTCCAACGTGGCTGACACCAAATTCTCTTTGATGAAGTTTATACGTTGTGCTACTATTCTCACTTGAGTAACTTTTGAAGTCATTTTTTGATTCTTGGGAAAATCAGAAAGTGGGTCACTACGTCTGCTACCTGTTATATCGACATATCTACCACTGAAATTACAGATGAGAGCAAGAAATGCTGAGACCAATCAATGCTCATCTCACAGAACACCGTCACTAGGGTCTGTGCATTCTTCCTTTATTTTTCAATTTCTTTACTATATTTGAAGGACGTAACCAAAGAAATCACCCGCAGTGATGCAAAACAGAAATCATAGCCAAGGATGTGACAGGTATCACCTGGAGCAATCTAATCTTTTCAGCTCATGTTTTTATAAAGTTAAATAAGAAAGTGAACAAAGACAACAACAACAACAAAAAATGCCTACTAATTTCATGTAGATTTTATCATCAAGCAGAAGAAAGAAAAAGTTAATGTTCCAGAATCGTAAA
The DNA here is from genome assembly GCF_000517525.1 of Limulus polyphemus. Classification (NCBI taxonomy): domain Eukaryota; kingdom Metazoa; phylum Arthropoda; class Merostomata; order Xiphosura; family Limulidae; genus Limulus; species Limulus polyphemus. The sequence continues at coordinate 161,885 of NW_013666923.1, forward strand.
GTTAATTATAATCAGTTAAAGAAATAAAGTATGCAATTAAAAGTAAGACATGTGTAATTTCTAATAAACAAGAGAAACGACAACAGTAATACGGATGCTGGAAACATAAATAATCCCAAAATGAGGATCATGTTTCTTTGTATGAAACTGAATTTCAGCAAAAGAACTTACAACAGTAACCTAATCGAGCCGCCAGTAGAAAGAAACAAAATGCGATGTATATATATGTAATTAGAATAAATATAAATGTGTTATCGTCATTATTCATTAAACATGGTGTAAAGGATTTTGTTTTAAAAGTATTTTAGTACTAAAACTACATGAGTAACTATCATTCAGTTCCCCGCTGGCTCAGCAGTAAGCGTAATGGCTTATGACGCTCAAGTTCGCGATTCTATTCCTTATGATGGACATAGCAGAGATAGCCCATTATGTAAATTTGTGCTCAGAAGCAAACAAACGATCGTATACCCCTTCAGGGTTGCCGATAAGTTTACGGACTTAAAACGCTAAAAACTGGGGTTCGATTTCCGAGGCGAACAGAGCATTGATAGCCCTTTGTGTAATTTGCGCTAAGAAAATGAAAATACAAACAAATGTAGCTTTGCGTTAAAAACAATTAACCAAGACTATCATTTGTCCATTAAAATGCTGATAAAGCGCTTGATGTGGTATACTGGAATTATCCTGAATTTTGAATATCTTGAAATTGGTAGTTCTATCATTGCGGTGTCTGCAATCATCCAAAATTATGAAGACTGCCACGAGGAGCAATGTAGAAGGCCTTTCAAAGAACGATGTGCCAAAAAACCTCACGTGCTATCTATCGCTAGAGACAGTTTATTTGGTAAGTGACTATGCCTTCCTGTCTAGTTCACATGAGTATCACTTGTCCTAGTGTATAAAAAAAAAATCCCTCGAAAATGTGTATCTTGCCCAGAACGTGAACCCTGAAATCTAAGTTATTAAACCTAAACTCGAAAACTGATTTCTCATCGAAAGCTACAGAGAGAAAGATGTTAAGTGTTATTGTTGCATAGAAACTGGACATAAAAGTAGGATTAAGGAGCATGTTTTTATCTCCTTGAAAGGCGGCTAAACCTACTTAACTGGTCAGGTTTTGACGAGACCAGTTTTTGTATATTTTTATTTTTACTTTATTCAAAAGTCAAAATAATGAGTATTTTCCTTGTAATGTCTGAAATCGAAACAATAATAGTAACAAAGTGATATCTTAAATGATACAAAGTAATTAAACATTTGATCTGGGCAAAGTTTTATAAACTTTCACAGCTACATATAAAATCATTTCGAAAATGCTTCGAGGCATTGTTTAAAATACCAATACAATTTATGGAATAAAAAAAATGGCCATTTTCAGTTTTATATTAATATCAGTTAAAGCCTATTTGTTTGAAAATGGTATTATCCACGTACGTGTAAGCTCTTACTTGGGGAGATTATATAAATAGTTATAAAAATCGTATGAATTTATGTTTTGAAAACAGAACTGTTCATCACTATCCGCAATCATTGTTTAAAGTTAACACAGTTTATTTCAATTTCATTAACCAGAAACTGTTTCTGTAATGTTGTATTTTCAGCAGCGATTTCACTAAACATGGCTATTCCTTTTGCCCTTTTCAGCAAATTTCTGTTGGATATTAACACCGAAACAATCAATCGAAAAGGATGATAAGAAAAATAAAATGAAAATTCTAAATTAGTGCCTGAACTGAATATTAAACATAAATCAGGATAAAAAAATATAGTGCTCCTGCCGAGATGATTAAAATCTTTAAAAGGAAATTAATTCTTGCAATTTAGGACATTAATATCTAATTCTAGAAATTTTCATTATGGGTAAAATATTGTTAAATGAATAAAAACAATCGTTATCCCACAACTGTAGATCAATTTTATTCAATTGTGACAACTATAACCTGATATAATGAATCACATTGCAACCTGACATACTAATACTATAACACCTGAAATTAAATATCATGTTGATAAACATGAATTAACATCATGAAAATAATTTCAATCCATAATCTCTATAATCTGACGGGTAAGATAAAATTGATCAATTATACAATGAGAAGAATCGTATAAACATTTATATTCAAATTATAGTTTTAGAAATGACGTTATTGTCGTAATTAGTGTTAACATATGTCTACTTCGAAAATAATGAATATAGGGTTTTTTGTGCTGTTCACATAAAGATGACGAAAACGGACATCCTCTTTTAGCGAAGAACAATAATTCACGTGAGAAGTAAAATCAGAGTAGACAGATCGATACTTTAAATGAAAACAGTAAAAAAAGACAAATTTGCCACCTGTAATTAGAGATACTCGTGGTTCTAGGTATAGAAGCATGTTGACTCTTCTTCCTGTATATCAGGATGTGTACAACTTGACTGAATGTTACAGATTCCGAGTTTTTAATATAAGTTAGAGTATAATGCACAATTTAATATATGTATAACCAAAGTCTTAAAAACGTGACATATTTCATACTGTCCAATGAAATCGATTCCTGCATCTGGTCCAGTTTTACACTATGTAAGCTACAACTCTACATCATCGTTGTTCGAAGGATACAAACTTGTCTAAAAGTCGATTAACAAACACAGGTCGCGTTTAGTGGTGTATAGACATATATAAAGTTTAGAAACAGACTCATTAAAGAAAATTTAAAGAAAGAACTTTATATTACATTTATCCAAGTATTCCATTTGAAATTAAAAGAAACATACATACCGCATGTACTCTTTAAAGTGCTTAATTAAAATCTTTTCAAGTTCGTTGGTTTAAAAAGGGGATAAATGACTGTTTCATACCTAATGAAGATAAGATAAAAATCTTTGTATTATAACCTATAAGTTAATATCCACCACAACCACTTAATCTATATTTTTACTTGTTAATTACATATGGCTATTTAGAATTAAGATATTCACGTTTTGAGCCTAACAGAGGATTGTAGTTTCTGTGTTACTCTTGTTATATCAAATAGTTAATATTTCCGAACTTGTAAACAAAGTTGTTCTTGTTTGTTTGTTTGAAGTTAAGCACAAAGCTACACAATGGGCTATCTGTGTTAATTCTACGCTAATACTAACTTAAAGCGGAAAACTTAGCCTTATGTGAACGATAGTGTAACAAAGCAGATTTGGTTTGAGTTAACAATACTTAAAAGTAGCTAAAACATTAGATTGAACGTTATGTAAACAATGGGTTAAAATGGCTTAGTTATGATATAGCAAAGTGTAAAGAAGAGGGTTTAATCTTATACTAATAACTTTTTAAAAGTTAGGTTCAGGTTATACTAACAGTATTATAATGTAGTGTATAAATATATGCTGAAATTAGTGTGTCATGTTAAGTAATAAATTTAGTCTTACATCAACAGTGGCTTAAAATGATATTGTATTCTATCACAGTTTTCAAACAAAAGTCATGGAAATTTCATTTACAGGAAATCTATACTTCTCTGATTATAGCGAGCCAATCTAATGCTATAGTAGTACTACTTCAAATAACACGTTTTCTGCCTCGCCCTGTCGTTCCCTTATTCGTTTTCCTGCAAGTCTAGAATGCTCAAGGTCAGCTGATGATACATCACGTCTACGTTTTTACCTGACAATCTTTTACTGAAACCACAGATAGTTAGACAGCAACAGACATTAGAATCACCTGTCCATAGAAATAACAACGGTAGTCGTAAGTATTAGCCTTGGGACAGGCTTCGTCACGCTCGCAGGTGGATCGTGTCTCATCTTTCCCGCATCCGGCGCCTGCAGATGTGCCTTCCGTCGCGTGAAGTATACGAGGTAGTGCAGCTGCCCAGCAACTACCTTCCTCATTTTTTACTTCTTTACGGTCCTCCCTAGTAATTGACTTTATACACAGCACAGGAAAAACGACCGAGTGATTTCCAAAATATTATGTTTTTACCTCTTTTTTTTTGCTTATTTTGTTCTTCCTTCGATGATGTCAGCCTTACACAGTGCATCGAAGATCCTATTATCTTTTTTTTTAACAGTGGCATAAATTAAAATATATTTTTCCCATTTTTTTTTACCTTAGACCAGAAATACACCTGTAATATCGCCTGTTTCATTACAACTTCTTCGCCACGCGTAAACTCAGTGATGAAGTCACCAAACTAAATCAATACGTTGATATGTAATCAGTATTTTCTGACACTCGAAATAATTTCCAAGTTTCAAATACTAGTTTTAACTTCAAAACAACCGAATCAAATTGCTGTGATAAACGAAAAAATTAACTTATTTCACTAGGACTTGTAGTTTTTCATTTGATAAGATATTTAAGGCCAGATTTTTGTCAAACTTAGCCACAAGTTCATCGGAGGTCACTTGTTAGCATAGCATTTAAATTTTCACCACTTGGATCTGACTCCCCTTTTAGATTACTATCTAATTTTTATTAAGACAAAAAATATACACTAAAAATCAGAGTTCGATAGCCGTGGTGGGCACAGCGAAGTTAGCCCATAGTGTAGCTTTGGGCTTAAATACAAACAAACTATTACAAAAAGTAACAATTAAAAAAGACTTTTAACCTAGGTACGCATTTTAACAAACTATGAAAATAGTTCAGAATATTGAGGAAAACCACAGATTCTGAACACTTCCTACAGGTGTAAAGATTTGAAGGACTGAGGTCAAACAAAACAAGAGGATACGTATATATGATCGATACTTTTGGAAACTGTTGCACCAGAATTGTATTTATCTGCACATGAAACATAACTTACAACGAACCGAGTCATTGCAATGAGGTAATATGTGAATCATTCAGATGATGATTCGTTTTCTCATCATTCACTAGTGTTTTTGTAAGTATTTCCAAAGACATGAATCTAAGCTATTCGTTCGTCTATAGTGAGTCACTAAAGATGACTCAAGTTTGATTTCGCTTTTTGTTGTTGTAATTATCTTTGTTAAACAACTTGATTCAAATAGCTATTGAATGGTTTATAGTTTCTTTGTCGTTATATCTATAAACTATTGATATATTCTCACTCCCTGCCTGTATATATGCTCTTCCTTCATTATAACTTTTACTTTCAGTTACTTCATATCTGGTCTCAGTACATAGCGATATTTATCAATTTTACACAACCTGAGTTTGAAGCTTCTAAGAAACCTTATCATCATATATTAATACACTCGATGTATCGTTTAAGACCTTCATAATTTGTTACATTTTAGTTTCTTTTTAAATAGTTTTCTTTTTCTTTAATGAGACAAACTTACTGACTAAAACCAACTGGAAAAACCAATTGCTTTATTAGGTACATAGTAATTATTTAATTGGAAACCAATTGTTTTATTAGGTATATAGTAATTTTTAATTGGAAACTAATTGCTTTATTAGGCACATATTAATTTTTTAATTGGAAACCAATTGCTTTATTAAGTACATAGTAATTATTTAATTGGAAACCAATTGCTTTATTAGGTATATAGTAATTTTTAATTGGAAACCAATTGCTTTATTAGGTATATAGTAATTTTTAATTGGAAACACTTCTGTACACCAGGTACCGCTGTCATCGAATTCGCAAATTTTGTGGTTGTTTGCTTCTTGGCGTTTCTCTTGGGTGTAATTAAGATGATTTGTTACATAAGGCGTCCTCTCTTTTTCAATAAGGTAACGTATGCGAGTGTCCTAACAATGTCC